>NC_057749.1:26828948-26837764 GCF_004010195.1 Chiloscyllium plagiosum
TTCCTCCTCATCTGAGCAGATCCGGTGTATGCGTAGGGCTTGTCCATAGGAATTGGCTGTTTTAATATGTTTTGGGTGGAAGCTGGAGAAGTGTAGCATTGTGAGGTTGTCTGTGGGTTTGCGGTAGAGTGTGGTGCTGAGGTGTCCGTCCTTGATGGAGACGCACGTGTCCAAGAATGAGACAGACAGTCGAGAGTAGTCCATGGTGAGTTTGATGGTGGGATGAAACTTGTTGATGTCACTGTGTAGTTTTATCAGTGACTCCTCGCCATGGGTCCAGAGGAAGAAAATGTCATCAATGTACCTGGTGTACAATGTCGGTTGGAAAGGCTTAACAGACAATCAATTCTTCAATGTATAATTTCAGTTACATCACACTGCAAGTGTTTGCTATAAATTCTGTGTTACGATCGAGCCCTCCACAATCACCTGATGAAGGAGCGTTGCTCCGAAAGCTAGTGTGCTTCCAATTAAACCTGTTGGACTGTAACCTGGTGTTGTGTGATTTTTAACTTTGTACACCGCAGTCCAACACCGGCATCTCCGAATCATGTATAGAATTAAAAGGTATCTTGACAATCAAGTAATCGCTTACTCCACTAAATTCCAGTGTAAATAAACCTAGCCTATCCAACCTTTCTTTGTGAAACAATACAGCCATTTTCAGTATTAATGTGGTAAAACTTCGCTAAATTGTTTCCAATAGACAGCACGTCTGACGTGGTATCACTAGTGCCCTGTGTAACTGAAACATAGCCTCCTTACTTTTATATTTGCCCTTTATGATAAATGATAATGTTCTATTAACTTTCCTAATTACTTGTTGCTGTAGCTGCATGCTAACCTTTTGCAATTCATGCAGTAGGTCATCCAAATCTCTCTGCGTCTCAGAGCTCTGCAACCTCTCACCATTCAGATATATGCTTCTTTTTTATTCTTCCTGCTAATATGGACAATTTCACATCTTCTCACATTATACTGTTTGTCAGATTATTGCCCACTCACAGAACCTATGTAACCGCCTCATGTCTTCTTCATGTCTACTTTCTTACAAAAATGCAAGAAGGAAACCACAGTAAAATTATGAGCTTATGAACCTGGGATGGCAACAAAATCACCTCTTATCTTAACAGTTATCATTTCAGGGAAAACTTGCTTTCAACTAGTGCATGCAGCCCATGCATGATTGCAGTAGAAGATTATTTTGCATATGCTATTATGCCTCTCACAACGAATCATAGAAGCAATATTTAAGCTGATAGACAATGACAATTTTCAGTATTTGCGATTCCAGACTCTTTCACTCTGAAGAGAAGCAAAAGAAAATGTAAAGCATTCATATTTAGAATGGTTAACTGCCTTTCTCATAAACTGAAAAATCTGGGGGAAGGGTAATAATGCTTGTAGTGCATGTCACATGCAAAGTTTAAAAAGATAGAACAGATTAGGCAAATAAGGAGGTAATAGTTAATTAATAGAGAGACTGAGTTTAAAAAGATCTGCTTGAACAAACGGATTTCTTAAACTAGTGGATGTACATTTGCTTGCTGAGCTGAATGGTTCGTTTTCAGACGTTTCATCACCATACTAGGTCACATCATCAGTGAGCCTCCAGATGAAGCGCTGGTGGAATGGCCCGCTATCTATTTATGCGTTTAGGTTTGCTTGGGTTGATGATGTCATTTCACGTGGTAACATAATTTCCCATGGTGATGTAATTTCCTGTTCTTTTTCTCAGGGATCCAAGTCAACATGTTTAGAACATAGAACATAGAAGAATACAGCGCAGTACAGGCCCTTTGGCCCTCGATGTTGCGCCGATCCAAGCCCACCTAACCTACACTAGCCCACTATCCTCCATATACCTATCCAATGCCCGCTTAAATGCCCATAAAGAGGGAGGCATTGAGGGTGAGTTGGTGGTTTGGATTAGGAATTGGCTGGATGGAAGAAGACAGAGGGTAGTAGTTGATGGCAAAGGTTCATCTTGGAGTGCCGTCACTAGCGGTGTTCCGCAAGGATCTGTTTTGGGACCATTGCTGTTTGTCATTTTTATAAGTGACCTGGAAGAGGGGTTAGAAGGTTGGGTGAGCAAGTTTGCGGATGATACGAAAGTCGGAGGAGTTGTTGACAGTGAGGAAGGATGTGGCAGGTTACAGCAGGATATAGAGAAGCTGCAGGGCTGGGCAGAAAGGTGGCAAATGGGATTCAATGTAGCTAAGTGTGAGGTGATTCACTTTGGGAAGAATAACAAAAAGATGGGGTACTGGGCTAATGGTCGGATACTTGGTAGTGTGGATGAGCAGAGGGATCTTGGTGTCCATGTACACAGATCTCTGAAAGTTGCCATCCAGGTAAATAGTGCGGTGAGGAAGGCATATGGCGTATTGGCTTTTATTGGTAGAGGAATTGAGTTCCGGAGTCCTGAGGTCATGATGCAGTTGTATAAGACTCTGGTACGGCCGCATCTGGAATATTGTGTGCAGTTTTGGTCGCCATACTATAGGAAGGATGTGGAGGCATTGGAACGTGTGCAGAGGAGGTTTACCAGGATGTTGCCTGGTATGGTAGGAAAATCGTATGAGGAAAGACTGAGGCACTTGGGGCTGTTTTCACTAGAGAAAAGAAGGTTTAGGGGTGACTTGATTGAGGTGTACAAGATGATTAGGGGGTTAGATAGGGTCGACAGTATGAACCTTTTCCCGCGTATTGAGTCGGGTATTACAAGGGGGCATAGCTTTAAATTAAGGGGGGGTAGATATAGGACTGATGTTAGGGGTAGGTTCTTCACTCAGCGAGTCGTTAGTTCATGGAATGCCCTGCCAGTAACAGTGGTGGACTCTCCCTCTTTATGGGCATTTAAGAGGGCATTGGATAGGTATATGGAGGATAGTGGTTTAGTGTAGTTTAGGTGGGCTTGGATCGGCGCAACATCGAGGGCCCAAGGGCCTGTACTGCGCTGTATTCTTCTATGTTCTATGTTCTATGAAAACAGCCAATGGGGAACTTCAAACCAGCATCTACAGGAAAACAACACATACGGACCAAATACTGGACTACAGAAGCAATCATGATTCCTGAGGAAGGGCTTATGCCCGAAACGTCGATTCTCCTGTTCCTTTGATGCTGCCTGACCTGCTGCGCTTTTCCAGCAACACATTTTTAAGCTCTGATCTCCAGCATCTGCAGTCCTCACTTTCTCCTACAGAAGCAATCATCCCAACATCCACAAATGGAGATGCATGAGAACATTATTTCAACGAGCTGCCACACACTGCAGCACAGAAGAACTATGAAGAGCAGAGGAAAATCACTTATACAATGTATTCAAAAAGACCAGGTACCCGATGAACACAGCCCATCGATTTCTCAGCAACAAACCCAGACAAGCAAACAAAACACGTCCAGAAACCCTAGCCACTCTCCCCTACATCAAAGACATCTCAGAAATAATGCCAGAGTACACAGACCTCTTGGCATCATGGTAGCCCACAAACCCACCAACACACTAAAACAGCAGCTAATGAACTTGAAAGACCCTCCATAGACAACAAGCTAAACTATTATCATTTACAAAATACCTTGGAAGAATTGTAATAAACACTACATTGGACAAACAGGCAGAAAGCTAGCCACCAGAATATATGAATATCAACTAGCCACAAAGAGACATGACCCACTCTCATTAGTATCCTTACATACAGATGAGGAAGGACTCTACTTTGTCTGGGACAATACATCCATCCTTAGACAAGCCAAACAGAGACACACACAAGAATTCCTGGAATCATGGCATTCCAACTGGAACTCTATCAACAAACACATTGATTTGGATCCCATTTACCACCCTCTGAGAAAAGGAACAGGAAATGACATCACCAACCCAAGGAAACCTAAACACATAAATAAAATTGGGCCATACCACCCGTGCTTCATTTGGAGGTTCACTGATGTTGTTAACTAGTATGGTGAAAAAATGTCTGAAAATGAACCATCCAGCTCAGTGAGCAAACCTACATCCAGAACCTCCAAATCTTCTCAAAACTCACTTCCTAAGCTAGTCTCAGTAATGGTGATCATAAAGCTATCATTGTTGTAAAAACTGCTCTGATTCACCAATATCTTTTAGGGAAATAAATCTGCCGGTCCTTTCTTGGTCTTGCTTACATGTGACTCCATATCATTAACAGTCCTTTGCTGTGGCTCAGTAAAACACGCAGTTCAGAGACTATTTAGAGATGGATAACAATTGCTTGCCAATGATTCCCACAAAAGTAATAACTAAAGATTTGACTTGCCAAACAATTAGCATCCCTTTTCTACTCATATATATATATCTATGATCATTTGAAATTTGGCATCCTTGGTGTTAGTCCTGATGAGTGCATCTCTCTCTAAAGAAGGAATAGCCATATTCTCTGGAAAGTCTATGGTTACTTTACCTTTACTTTGTAAGATGAAAAGTTTCAGCAACATCTATCTACTTAGCTGTACCTAAACTGTTAATCTGTATCTTTCTTTCAGATTTTCATGATTTGATATTTTTCTGTTACTGTGCCCATTATTCATCATAAGATAGTTTTATTGCACAATTAGTAATGTCACGTTACATACTTTGTTGCTGACATGTATTGTGACTCAAATTCTGACAAGCTCTCTGAAGTTCAACAGGCATGGAGCTGGTGACACATCTTGTCTTATTCATTTTTTGACTGGGTTCATCTATATGAAGAGCGCAATTCTTTGGAGGCATCTGAAATTCAAGCTATAGCAAGAAGAATGTGTGGTTAACTACAATGTTCAGTTCGAGGAAGCAACATCAATTGACAAGTGCCAACATTACACATACAAGATTACTTATTTAAACAACCAGGGCAGAAAATAATTGTTCACATAGCATACCTTAATTTCTCATTTCCTATGGCAGGCAGCACCCCAAACCAATATCCGTTTAGCCCATGCAGATTCTCTCATTGATGTCGCAAATCAAACTAAGGCACTGTCTATCCACAAAGAATAGACATGGTCTATATATTCAAGAGCTTCACCATCAACGGTGGAACAATTAAAACTGGAACGTACAAAAGGGCAAATTTGAGATTCCAACAGGGCTCTACATTTGGAGGAGATTACACTCATAAAGATGGGTGAAGCCATGGGGGAATTTGATTAGAATTTTAAAAATTAATTCATACCAAACTGGGAACCAATGAAAGTCAGCAAGTGCAGGAGTGATGGATAAATAGGATCTAATGTGAGTGAGTATACAAACAGGTTTAAACAGAATCACAGAACCATTGCAGTGTTAAAGAAGATCATTCAGCCCATTATGCCTACACCAGGTCCCTGATCATCTAAACTCAGTGCCAATCTCCTACATTTTCCCTGTAACCCTACATACTATTTCTATGTAAATAATCATCTAATATCCTCTTTAATGCTTCAATCGAATCTATCACGACTACATTTTTAAGCAATCATTCCAAACCCGAATCATTCACTACATGAAAAGTGTTTGCACACACCATGTTTGCTCTCTTTGAAAACACTTTAAATCTGTGCCCTCTCGGTCTGCATACTTTTGCAAAAGGAACAGTTGCTCTTTATCTACGCTTCCAGACCCCTCCTGATTTTGAAGCCTATCAGATCTCCTCAAGCTTTCACCTCTCTGAGGAAAACAGTCAGAGAAACATAGGAAATATGAACATAGAACATTGAACAGTAAAGCACAGGATGAAGCCCTTCTGCTCACAACGTTGTGCGAAAATGATGCCAAATTAAACTAATCCCATCTCCCTGCCCTAGGTCCATAACCCTCCATATTTTGCAGATTAAAAGTCCCTTAAATGTCCCTACATATCTGCCCCCATTACTAGCCCTGGCGGCATGTTCCAAATTCCTACCGCTCTCAGTGTAAAAAACTTGCCCCTTACATCTCCTTTGAACATTCCCCCTCTCACCTGGTATTAGACATTTCAACTCTGGGAAAAAGATTCTGACCGTCAACCCTATCTATTCATCTCATAACTTTATATACTACTATCAAGTCTCCCCTCAGCCTTCACTGCTCCAGAGAAAACAACCCGCGTTTTCCGAGCCTCTCCTTATAGCTCATATGCTCTAATTCAGGCAGCATCCCGGTAAACCTCTCGTGCACCCTCTCCAAAGCCTCCACATCTTTCCTATAATATGACAATCAGAATTGAATGCAATACTCTAAGTGTGGCCTAACCAAAGTTTTATAAAGCTGCAACGTGACTTCCTGCCTTCTTTCCTAACCAATCTACTTGCGTGACCTCTATCAAGGAGCTATAGATTTGAACCCCAAGATCCCTCTGTACATCAATGTATTCAGGGCTCTGCCATTAACTGTATATTTTTCCTTAACATTTGATCTCCCAAAATGCAGCACCTCACACTTACCGGGATTAAACTCCATTTACCATTTCTCTGCCCATATCTGCAACTGATCTAAATCTTGCTGCATCCTTTGACGATCTTCTACACTATTCACAGTGCCATGAATCTTTGTGTCATCTGCAAACTTACTAACTCACCCATCTACATTTTCATCCAAATTATCTATATATATCACAAACAACAGAGGTCCCAGTACGATTCCCTGCAGAACACCACTAGTCACAGACCTGCAGCCAGAAAAACATCCTTCTAACACCACCCAATTCTGAATCCAAGCGTTCAAGTCACAGTGGATCCTGTGTGCACGCACGCGTGCTTGTGTGTGTGGTGGGGGCAAAGACATGGTGAGAAAAGCAAGTCAAGTAAACAATGCAGGCAAGAACAAGGCAGAGAACGAGGTAAGACTGATAAACTAAACTGCATTTATTTTAATGCAAGAAGCCTGGCACGCAAGGCAGATGAACTCAGGGCATGATTGGGAACATGGGACTGGGATATCATAGCTATTGCAGAAATGTGGCTGAGAGGACAGGACTGGCAGCTTAAAGTTCCAGGGTATGATGCTATAGATTAGATTTGATTACATTACAGTGTGGAAACATGCCCTTCGGCCCAACATGTCCACATCGACCCGCCGAAGCGTAACCCACCCATACCCCTACATTTACCCCTTACCTAACACTATGGGCAATTTAGCATGGCCAATTCACCTGACCTGCACATCTTTGGACTGTGGGAGGAAACCGGAGCACCCGGAGGAAACCCACGCAGACAGGGGGAGAACGTGCAAACTCCACACAGTCAGTCGCCTGAGGCGGGAATTGAACCCGGTCTCTGGCACTGTGAGGCAGCAGTGCTAACCACTGTGCCACCGTGCCGCCATAGGAAGGATAGAAGGAGGAACAAGAAAGTTTGGGGGGGGGTGGCATTTTTGGTTAGGGATAACATTACGACTGTACTTAGGGAGGATATTCCTGGGAGTACGTCCAGTGAAGTTACTTGGATAGAACAGAAAAATAAGAAAGGGATGATCACATTATTGGGATCGTACTATAGTCCTCCCAACAGTCAGCATGAAATTGAGAAGCAAATTTGTAAGGAGATATCAGATATCTGTAAAACTGATAGGGTTTAATGGTTGGGGATTTTGACTTTCCAAACATAGACAAGGAATGCCATAGTGTTCAGGGCTTAGATAGAGAGGAATTTGTAGAGTGTATACAAGAAAATTTTCTGATTCAGTGTGTGGATGAACCAGCTACAGAAAGAGCAAAATTTTATCTTCTTTCAGGAAATAAGGCAGGGCAAGTAACTGATGTGTCAGTGGGGGAGCACTTCGGGGCTGTAATTCCATTAATTTTAAAATTGGATAGACATGATCTGAAAGTTAAAGTTCTAAATGGGAGTAAGGCCATCTTTGACAGCATTAGACAAGAACTTTCAAAAGCTGATTGTGAGTGGCTATTCATGGGTAAAAGGAAGGCTAGAAAGTGGGAGGCCCTCAACAATTAGATAACAAGAGTCCACAGACAGTATGTTCCTATTAATGTGAAGAGCAAGGCTGGTAGGTGTATGGAATGCTGGATGACTAGAGAAATTGAGGCACTGATCAAGAAAAAGGAGGCAGATGGCAGGGATGAAGTGAATCCCTCGAGGAGTATAAGGGCAATAGGAATGTACTCAAGAGGGAAATTAGGAGGGCAAAAAGGGCACATGAGCTTTAGCAAATAGGGTCAGGGAGAACCGAAAGATATTCTATCAATACATTAAGGACAAAACAGTAACTAGGGAGAGAACACGACCCCTTAAAGATCAACAAGGCCATCTATATGTGGAACTTCAGGAGATGGGTGAGATATTAAATGAATGTTTTGCAGTATTAGATCAGTATTTACTGTGGAGAAGGATATGGAAGCTAGAGAACTTTGGAGAAATAAAGGAGCTATGAACCTGCACTCCGAGGTCCCTTTGTTCAGCAACACTCTCTAGGACCTTACTATTAAGTGTATAAATTCTGCTAAGATTTGCTTTCCCAAAATGCAACACCTCGCATTTATCTGAATTAAACTCCATCTGCCACTTCTCAGCCCATTGGCCCATCTGGTCCAGATCCTGTTGTAATCTGAGGTAACCCTCTTCGCTGTCCACTTCACCTCCAATTTTGGTGTCATCTGCAAACTTACTAACTGTACCACTTATGCTCGCATCCAAATCATTTATGTAAATGACAAAAAGTAAATGACCCATCACCGATCCTTGTGACACTCCACTGGTCACAGGCCTCCAGTCAGAAAAACAACCCTCCACCACCACCCTCTGTCTTCTACCTTTGAGCCACTTCTGTATCCAAATGGCTAGTTCTCCCTGTATTCCATGAGATCTAGCCTTGCTAACCA
>NC_057749.1:26838127-26861786 GCF_004010195.1 Chiloscyllium plagiosum
CTAGTTACCCTTTTGTCCTTAATATATTTGTAAAAACCCTTTGGATTCTCCTTAATTCTATTTGCCAAAGCTATCTCATGTCCCCTTTTTGCCCTCCTGATTTTCCTCTTAAGTATACTCCTACTGCCTTTATGCACTTCTAAGGATTCACTCGATATATCCTCTCTCCACCTTACATATGCTTCCTTCTTTTTCTTCACCAAACCCTCAATTTCTTTAGTCATCGAGCATTCCCTATACCTACCAGCCTTCCGTTTCACCCTGACAGGAATATACTTTCTCTGGATTCTTGTTATCTCATTTCTGAAGCTTTCCCATTTTCCAGCCATCTCTTTACCTGAGAACATCAGTCCTCAATCAACTTTTGAAAGTTCTTGCCTGATACTGTCAAAATTGGCCTTCCTCCAATTTAGAATTTCAACTTTTAGATCTGGTCTATCCTTTTCCATCACTATTTTAAATCTAATGGAAATATAGTCACTGGCCCCAGAGTGCTCCCCCACTGACACTTCAGTCACCTGCCCTGCCTTATTTCCCAAGAGTAGGTCAAGTTTTGCACCTTCTCTAGTAGGTACATCCACATACTGAATCAGAAAATTGTCTTGTATGCACTTAAGAAATTCCTCTCCATCTAAACCTTTAACACTATGGCAGTCCCAGTCGATGTCTGGAGAGTTAAAATCCCCTACCATAACTACCATATTATTCTTACAGATAGCTGTACTGTCCTTACGCTACTCTCTGCTATTATGGTTATTTCCCTTTTAGAGGCCACTCAATGGATAATAAAAGCAAACATTATAACATTCTCCCATCATGTGGATATATTAGTATGGAATCTTTAACATTGTGAAAAGTTTTGCTAGAATTTAAAGAATGTTCCCAATTCTGTGAAGAAGTTCAAAACTGGAACTGTCAATTTAACACAAACCATAAAGAAATCAAAGTAGGAATTCAGAAGAAAGTTGCTTTTCCAGATTGGTGTGACTACGGCAAATAGCACTGATCCATTTAAGGGAGCTAATATATGTGTGAGACAAGGGAATGGAGGGTCATGCTGACTTAGTTAAATGGTAAAGGATAGGATGGCCATAGATACAAGCATGGACTGCCTGAATCAAAAAGCCTGCTTTTGTGCTGAACATTCTAAGTGGAAGAAAAGCACGTCACTCTAATGGGAAGCATTTCCATTTTTCACCCAGTACTACTTTAAAATCACCTGCCAAACTGTTTCAGTTGCTCGTCTTGTAGCATTTTCCACAGTGAAACTTAGAGTCTCCTGTATGGCTCCAGTTCTTTTTTCATTTACGTAGTCCTCTTCGTCAGATATCTCCCAACCAAATGTGTTTCTGTCAATTTCTTTTTTCATAACCTTGGTTTCCCTAAATAGCCTTCTTGCAGTGCTCAGGCCTTCTTCAGACACTTGCTCTGTACCCAAAATACTCCACTGAAGCTCTTTTAATCTTTTTCGATGCGGTATATCATTGACACACTCCTCTACTGCAACGAGTTCACTTTTTTCTGTTACACCTTTTCTGAAAGTCATATAAATTATATATTTTTAAACAATTGTTAAAGCTGAATTGCTGTGATGTCAGTTGCATGTTATATTTTTCTTAGAATTTAAGATATATATTCTGCAATTCATGCATATTTCTATGTACCACTGTTGATAGTTACTACAGTATATATGAGTTAATTAAGATATTGGATGGACTATAAATTAATAGAAAGGTTAACTGTACTTTAAGCTAATAGGATATCATGACGGGACGGGTCACATGCAAGAATGCTGAGGGAAATAAGAAGAACAAAGAACAAAGAAAATTTACAGCCCAGGAACAGGCCCTTCGGCCCTCCAAGTCTGAGCAGATCCAAATCTACTGTCTAAACCTGTCGGTCAATTCCTAAGCATTTGTATCCCTCTGCTCCCCACCTACTCATGCATCTGTCCAGACGCATCTTAAATGAATCTACCGTGCCTGCCTCTACCACTTCTGCTGGTAACGCGTTCGAAGCGCCCACCACCCTCTATGTGAAGTACTTGTCGAGTATATCCCCCTTAAACTTTCCACCTCTCACCTCGAAAGCATGACCTCTCATTATTGAATCCTTCACCCTGGGAAAAAGCTTATCTCTATCCCCCCTATCTATACCCTTCATGATTTTGTAAACCTCAATCAGGTCCCTCTCCATCTTTTTTCTAGTGAAAATAAACCTAACCTACTCAACCCCTCTTCATAGCTAGCACCTTCCATACCAGGCAACATCCTCGTAAATCTTCTCTGCACCCTCTCCAAAGCGTCCACATCTTTTGGTAATGTGGTAACCAGAACTGTACACAGTAAGGGTTGATACTGCAGAGGCAGTGCTCACAGTCTTCTAACCCTTCTCAGAGGACATCACAATTGCACAATGGCAAGCACTGTTCAACAAAGATTAGAATCATAGTATTACAGTATAGAAGGAAGCCATTTGACCCATCATGCCTACACTAGCTCCCAAAAGATGACCCAGCTAGTCCCATTCTCCACATTATTTCCATAGCCTTCAAACTTCATCACTTTCATAGTTCTCTTTCAAAACTGCCGATGGAATCTGGCTCCACTACTCTCAAAGGCAGTGCATTCCAAATCCTAACAACTTTGAGTAAAGAAGTTTCTCCTCATTTCACTCCCAGTTCTCTTGCTGACAATCATGAAATTGTGACTTCTAGTTACTGACATATCAATTAGTGGAAACAGAATATCCTTCTTTACTCTGTGAAATTCATAAATTTGAACACCTCAATAAAGTCACCTCTTGATCTCCTCTGTTTCAAGAACAGTAGACTCAATTTCTCTCATCTTTCCTTGTATCTAAAATCCCTCAATTCTATTATCATTCTAGCAGATCTCCTTTGCAATGTCCCCAGGTCTTTAACATCCTTCCTTAAATAAGATGCCCAGAATTGAACACAATATTCTCCAATTATGCTCTGACCAATGATTTATAGAGGATAGTATCACTTAAAGTCACAGAGATGTACAGCACAGAAACAGACCCTTCAGTCCAACTCGTCCATACGGACCAGATGTCCTAAATTAATCTAGTCCTACTTGCCAGCACTTGGCCCATATCCTTCTAAACCCTTCCTATTCACGTACCCATCCAGATGTATTTTTAATATTGCAATTGTACCAGTCTCCACCACTTCCTTGCAGCTCATTCCATATATGCACCACTCTTTGCATGAAAATGTTGCCTCTTCGGTCTCTTTTAAATCTTTCCCCTCTCACCCTGAAACTATACCCTCTCGTTCTGGACTCCCTCGACCCAGGGAAAAGACCTCATCTATTTACCCTATCTATGCCCCTCATGATGTTATAAACCTCTATAAGGTCGCCCCTCAGTCTCTAACGTTCCAGGGAAAACAGTCTCTCCCTAAAGCTCAAACTCTCCAATCCTGGCAACATACTTGTAAATCTTTTCTGAAGCCTTTCAAGTTTCACAACATCCTTCCTTAGGAGGGAGACCAGAGTTGCACACAGTATTCCAAAAGTGGCCAAACCAATGTCCTGTACAGCCACAACATGACCTCCCTAGTCCTATACTCAATGTTCTGACCAATTAAGAGAAGCATACTAAACGCCTTCTTCACTATCCTATCTACCTGAGACTCCACTTTCAAAGAACTTACTTCCTTTCTTTTATATAGTTTCTTAGAATAAGCCAGTTAGGTTAACATTAGTAGTATAAAAGCATTTAAAACAATAAACTAAGATAAAATAAACAGTAAATTTAACAAATATAGATTAATTAAAGAAAGATAGCATGGAGTTTAAGAAGGCAAATGGCATTTGACTAGCTTGAGTCCAGCTTGAATGTTGCACGCCCAAGCTTTGTTCATTAATATAGTTCAAAAAAAGCAATGATCTTAATTTGAATCTCAGTGAACCCCACTATTTACATGCCCCAGTCTGAAAAATGACTATTATGTCTACTATGTTTTTTATTACTCAGTCAATTGCATTTCCATACTGCCACTGTCTCTTCTTGGGTAGCATCTAGTCGACAAGCTAATTACATGACACTTTATTAAGCCCCTCTTAGACATCAGTGGCAGTTTATGAAAGTTATTTGGTTATTGTCATGCATATGGATTTCCAAGAGGGGCTTAATAAAGTGTCATGTAACTGGCTTGTGGGGTTCACTGAGATTCAAATTAGGATCATTGCTTTTTTTGAACTATATTAATGAACAAAGCTTGAGTACACAACATCCATCACACATTCAAAATCTGCAGATCAAGCAAAACTTGGAAGCACTATGAACTGGGAGGAGCCCAGACAGGCTGATAGAATGGGCAGACACGTTGACAGATACAATTTAACATAGAAAATGTGAAGTGATACATTTTGAGTAGACAATGGAGGAGTGACAATGTAAAAGATATAATTGCAGAGGGCACAGGAAAAAAGGAACCTGGAGATATATATGCACAAATCATTGCAGGTGGCAAAGTAAGTTCAGAAATTGGTTAAAAAGACACAAGAGGTCCTGAGTTTTATAAATAGAGTATGGAATCATAAAATCATGCAATACAGAAAAGGTCTGAAATAACACCAGAGGCCAGTATCCCAAGTCAACCTTTATTTACATGTGGAGAGTCCTTGACATTGATCCAGTTTCCTCAGGGCATTGATAGATTAAGGCCAAGTGCTCTCTTTCCATTCTACAATCACCTTATGATTCCATAAATGAATTTTCCTAACAAGGAAGATCTCCTGTGATATAAATGAAAATATCTAAAATAAAACCAAGATGCTGGAAATACTTAGCAGGTCTTACAGCATCTGTGAAGACAGAAACAAAATTAACATTTCAGATCAATGACCCTGAAAGGTCTTTTTGCTATTCAGCTGTGTTTTCAGATACTGGAGTCCTTTAGAACAAAGAACAAAGAAAATTATAGCACAGGAACAAGCCGTTCTGCCCTCCAAGCCTGCACCGATCCAGATCCTCTTTCTGAACCTGTTGCCCATTTTCTAAGGGTTCATATCCCTTTGCTCCCTGCCTATTCATATATCTGTCTAGACACATGTTAAATGACGCTATCATGCCCACCTCCGCTGGTAACACTTTCCAGGCAACCACCACCCTCTGCTAAAGAACTTTCCATGCATATCTTCCCTAAACTTTTCCCCTCTCACTTTGAACTCGTGACCCCTAGTAATTGAGTCCCCCACTCTGGGAAAAATATGTGTTTAATACAGGTTCTTTCTTAGGTGAGATACTAAGTGATAAGAATTTTTAGATGTTGTTCTCTCATAACTAAAATGTAATTACGCTACATTAATATTTGTTAAGTTGCCTATTTGTGCATTTTCTGAGTGACATTCAGTTATCAGTGGGGTACCATAGGAATCAGTTTTTGGGCCCTAGATATTCACAATGTATATTTATGACTTTGATGAGAGAACTCAATGTAATATTCACAAGTTTGCATATGACAGAGTTGAACTGCAAGGTGGATGCAGAGTTGTTTAAATGCGATTTGGACAGGTTGAGTGAATGGGTAAATGCATGGCAAATGAAGTATAATAAAGATAAGTGTGAGCTTGTCCACTTTGGTAGCAAAAATATCATGTTTAGCGATACGTTGGGAAAGAGAGAGAGGCATAATAACACATGAGTACCTAGTACACTGGTGGCTAAAAATAAGCATGCAGGTGCAGCACGTAGTGAAGAAGACAAATGGTATGCTGGCCTTCATGGCAAGAGGTTTTGAGTACAGGAGCAATGATGTCTTAATGCAATTGAATAGGGCCTAAGTTATAACAGGTCTAGACAGGGTAAATGCAGGAAGGATGTTCTTGATGACTGGGGAGTCCAGAACCAGGGATCACAGTTTAAGGATACAGTGTAGGCCATTTAGCACTGAGATGAAGAGAAATATCTTCACCCAGAGAGTGGTGAGCCTGTGGAATTCTCTGCCATAGATAAGCAGTTGAGGCCAAAACACTGAACATTTTCAAGGAGGAGATAAATATAGTTCTTAGGGCTAAAGGGATCAAAGGGTACAGGCAAAAGCAGGAACAAGGTACTGAGTTGGATGATCAGCAGAGCAGGCTCACACAGCCAAAT
This sequence comes from Chiloscyllium plagiosum, assembly GCF_004010195.1. Lineage (NCBI taxonomy): Eukaryota > Metazoa > Chordata > Chondrichthyes > Orectolobiformes > Hemiscylliidae > Chiloscyllium > Chiloscyllium plagiosum. The sequence goes on from NC_057749.1 coordinate 26,844,254, forward strand.
TGCCTTCTCCTGTTCCTACTTTCCACGTTTTCATGTTTAACCCAGATACCTAATGTGTGAATACCTCTCTGTTTCTTGATAGTTCTGTGTAACTGCCAACTGCTGTGGAGCCAGATTCCCCTTATACATATCCCTGACAATCATGCTGTAAAACAAAGCATTGATGTTCCGCAGAAATCCTTTAACCTCCTCTTCAAAGTCTTGCTGCATAAACTGTAAGTAAAGAATGAAAAGTAAGTATATTGGAACAGGTAGGTCTTGAACTTATAGTCAACTCAGATATTTTAAAAAGAAAGAACTTGATAAAGTCGCCTCACTTTAGGAAAGATGTGGAAGCTTTGGAGAGGGTGCAGAGGAGATTTACCAGGATGTTGCCTGGAATGGAGAATAGGTCGTACGAGGATAGGTTGAGAGTGCTAGGCCTCTTCTCATTGGAACGGCGAAGGATGAGGGGTGACTTGATAGAGGTTTATAAGATGATCAGGGCAATAGATAGAGTAGACAGTCAGAGACCTTTTCCCTGGGTAGAACAGACTGTTACAAGGGGACATAAATTTAAGGTGAAGGGTGGAAGGTATGGGGGGGATGTGAGGGGTAGGTTCTTTACCCAGAGAGTGGTGGGGGCATGGAATGCGCTGCCTGTGGGAGTGGCAGAGTCAGAATCATTGGTGACCTTTAAGCGGCAATTGGATAGGTACATGGATAGGTGCTTAAGCTAGGACAAATGTTCGGCACAACATCATGGGCCGAAGGGCCTGTTCTGTGCTGTATTGTTCTATGTTCTATAACATACAGATCAGCAAATCAAGTAAACAATGTGAAAGACAGAATAAAATAAAATTAAACTGCTTCAAAAAGGATGGCTGCTGGACAGTTAGACTGTTGGATTGATAGTTAGAGGGATTAAAAGGACTGCTGCAAAGTGCAAAGAGAGCCTAGCACAGTTGAAGTGGTGCTTGCCTTCTGTCCACTTTGTCCCAAAGATACAATAATTTATAATTCCTGGATTTTCTCATCAGGACAACATCTTAATTACTCCTGAAGTGTTCACTACCTTCAAATAGTGAATATAGGACAAACTAAAAAGTATGTTTGCATATATTTCAAAAGTTTGGTACATTTTATTTGAACCAAACGGAAGGACAACCTCTAAAATTTCTAAATTTAAATAATTACAACTTTGGTGCTCAAATTATGTGTGATCTGTGCATTAAATGAACAGTAAATTAGTAAATTCTTCATCTACAACATAATGTCAAGCATTGTGGAGACTCCTTCATATATATACTGCAGATTCTCTTTTATTCATTCATGAGATGTGGGTATTGCTATAGGTCAGCATTTATTTCCCAGCTTTAATTGCCTGAAGAAGATGGCAGGAAACTGCCTTCTTACTTCTGAATTGCTGCAGTTCTTGGATAATACAGGCATCCACAGTGACGTTAGAGAGTTCCAGTATTTTGAACCAACAACAATGAAGGAACTGCAACATTGTTCCAAGTCATGATATTATGTGTCTTGGAAAGGAACTTGCAGGTGGTGATGTTACCATGTATCTGCAGCCCTTGTGCTTCAACGTGAAAGAGAACACAGGTTTGCGAAATGCTGTTGATGGAATCTTGGTAAATAACTACTGCACTGAAAATAAATGACAATGGCAGGATACTTCTGGAGCCCAAGATTTCAGTCCTACTACCAGGAGACTGTGAGGACTCATAGTATTTGCAGGATCCAGTCTCTTCAGTTTTTCCAGATAATACATGGAGTGAATTGAATTGGCAGAAGTCTGGCATCTGTGATCCTGGGCCGAAGGAGGAGAGGACAGATCATCTACTTGGCACTCCTGGCTGAAGATGAATGCAAATGTTTAGCCTTGTACAATGCACAGATGTGCTGCTCTCTGGAGTCACATATAGATCACATTAGATAAGGGCAGCAGATTCTCTGTAAATACTTGTTGTTATTTTCCTATATTCCCATTCTCAGTTGTACTAAACTATAAATTACTGCAAAAGTTTCTTCTTCTTTCCGATACAGGTGACTTTCTAACACTGTCCCAGCTCCACAAGCCCTGACAATCTGGATACTAACTCCAGTATCTCTGCTGTCTGGAGCCTCTTTCTCCTGCTTCTAAATACCTGAGTAGCCAGTAGTCCAAAATAGCAATCGCTGCTTCAATGCTCTGACTACAATGAAGTCATCTTCCCCGACTAAAATTGTCTCTGACTGTTTATTATTCTATCAAAGGTCTCTAACAGACTCCTGTCCTTGTTACTAGACAGGAACAAAAATTTCAAGCATTGAACACTTGTGCTCAAATGCTTCAATTTTGACATGTTGCAAGCTCACGTAAGAGAAATGAACATATAAAAACTTTATCGCAGCAAGGGACTGAGACTAACTGTGCAGCTTGTTCAGAGAGCCCTCATAAATATGAAAGGCCTTAACAGATTTCGTCTGTGCTGCTGCTGTTATAATTTATCATCTCTGTCACTGATAGTAGAGTACTCAATGTGAAACAGTGGAGCCTGTGATTGAGATATATAGTCAGCAAATTTTCAGGGCACGGCAAAGGCCATTAAGCAGAATTGTAAACAACATAATGATTTGAAAACAGGCGAGGACAGAGGGGAGAAAGAGAAGATGGGGGCAGAGTGAGGACAGGGAACAATGTGAGGATGGAGGGAGACTGAGGACAAGATTAAGTGAGGACAAAGGGAGAGTGAAGATGATGGGAGATGAAGATGGGGAGAGAGAGAGAGTGAAGGCAGGAGGTTAGGATGAAAAGTGTCTGTGAAAGGGTGGATCTCCTGACCCCTGTTCTCACTGTTCCCACTCTGTAGTACCCAGGCCAGAATGGCCCTCTTCCAACACATTGCCACTTAAAATTCCTCCCTTCACAACCATCCCCTTCACCTCCCCCTACACATCACATGCACACAAGCACACACACACACAATACAACCGCAGTTTAAACCTGAATCCATGTAAATATGCATGTGGTGTCAACAGACTGACCCTTCAAAAAATGAGCTTTGTGACCAATGGAAGAATGAAGTTACAATGTGGACCTTCCTGAGCCTGAAAATCCTGTGAGAAATCTGTGCTCTTCCACTTCTGGCCACTTGAGCATTTCCATTGCTAGCCATAAGTTCAACTTCCAAGGCTGCAAGTTCTTTAAACCCATCCCTTTGAACACAGAACAGTACAGCACAGCACAAGCCCTTCGGCCCTCGATGTTGTTTATCCTACTTTTATCGAAGATTAAACTCACCTATATACCCTACATTTTTCTGTCATCCATGAGCCTATCCAAGAGCGGCTTAAATGTCCCTAATGTATCTGACTCTACTACCACTGCTGGCAGTGCACTCCAAGCACCCACCACTCTCTGTGTTAAGAACCTATCTCTGACATCTCCACTAAACCTTCCTCCAATCACCTTAAAATTATGTCCCCTCATGCTAGCCATTTCCGTCATGGGGAAAAATCTCTGACTATCCACTCTATCTATGCCTCCATCATCTTATACACCTCTGTCAAGTCACATCTCACCCTTCTTCGCTCCAATGACAAAAGCCTTAGCTCCCTCAACTTTTCTCCATAAGACTTGCTCGTCAGTCCAGGCAGCAGCCTGGTAAGTATACTCTGTACTCTCTCTAAGGTTTCCACATTCTTCCTATACTGAGGCGACTAGAACTGAACACAATATTCCAAGAGTGGTCTAACCAGAGCATTAGACAGCTATAGCATAACCTCGTGGCTCTTAAACTCAATCCTCCTGTTAATGAAAGCCAACACACCATATGCCTTCTTAACAACACTATCAACCAGGATAACAACTTTGAAGGATCCATGGATGTGGACCCCAAGATCCTTCTGTTCCTCCATGCTGCCAAGAATCCTGCCTTTAACCCTGTCATCTGCATTCAAATTAGATCTTCCAAAATGAATAACTTCACACTTTTCCATATTGAACTCCATCTGCCACTTCTCAGCCCAGCTCTGCATCCTGTCAATGTCCCACTGCAACTTACAACAGCCCTCCACACTGTCCACAACTCCACCAACCTTTGTGTCATAAGCAAACGTACTAACCCATCTGTTCACTTCCTCATCCAAGTCATTTATAAAAATCGCAAAGACCAGAGGTTCCAGAAACGATCCCTCAGAAACACCACTGCTTACCAAGCTCCAGGCTGAATACTTTTCATCTACTATCACCCTCTGTCTTCTATGGGCCAGCCAATTCTGTATCCAGACAGCCAAATTTCCCTGTATCCCATGTCTCCTTTCCTTCTGAATGAGCCTACCGTGGGGCATCTTATCAAATGCCTTACTAAAATCCATGTATACCACATCCACTGCTCCAACTTCATCAGTGTGTTTTGTCACATCTTCAAAGAATTCAATAAGGCTTGTGAGGCAGGACCTGCCCCTCACAAAGCCATGCTTACTATCTCTAATCAAGCTATACTTTCCAAATACAGTAGCGCCTCGACAGACGAACGACCACATTCACGAACAAGTCGGTTTACGAACAGGATTGTAAGTAAAATTTTGCTTCAACGTACATATGAAATTCAAGCTACGAACAAAGGTACGAACGCAAAAAGCCCATGGTTTTGTTGTCATTGTTCTGCTTTACTATGCGCGCTTTGAACGCAAAAGCTCTCGGGCCCCGCGTGATCTCATTCAGTTCGTCTTTGGCGCGCGCGCGTTGTGAACATCCAACGTCCAAGCACTCTTAGGCTTCTTTTTGTTTTTTGCATTAAATTAGCCCTCATTATGGCTCCCAAGAAAGTGAAAAGTGGTAGTGATGGTGGTATTAAGAAGCCTAAACGTATTACTGTAGAAACGAAGGAGGAAATAATAGCTAAACACGAGAATGGTACTCGTGTATCTGATCTCACTATGCAGTACGACATGGCGAAATCGACTATCTGTACTATCCTAAAGAACAAAGAGGCACTAAAGGCAGCTGACGTGGCTAAAGGAGTGACTATTTTAATGAAGCAAAGGCTAACTTGTTAGACAAGGTTGAAAAATTATTATTAGTTTGGATAAATCAAAAAGAGCTTGCTGGAGATAGTGTTAACGAGACTATAATCTGCGAGAAGGCTCAACACATACATCGTGATTTGTTGGCAACACCGCCGAGTACAAGTACTGCTAGCGTTGAAGAATTTAAAGGCAGTAGAGGCTGGTTTGACAAATCTCGTCGACGAACTGGAATCCATAGCGTAATAAGGCATGGAGAAGCGGCTAGTTCGGACAAAAAGGCAGCGGAGGACGTTGTGAAGAAATTCAATAAGTTTGTCGAAGATAAAGGTTATGTCTCACATCAAGATTTTAACTGATGAAACTGGACTTTTCTGGAAGAAAATGCCCAAAAGGACCTACATAACCCAAGAGGAGAAGGCACTACCGGGCCACAAACCAATGAAGGACAGGTTAACGCTTTTATTGTGCGCGAATGCAAGTGGGAATTGCAAGATTAAGCCTCTATTAGTCTACCACTCTGAAAATCCTCGCGTTTTTAAACACAATAATGTGTTGAAGGCTAAACTCCCGGTAATGTGGAGGGCGAATAGCAAGGCTTGGGTCACGCGAGTGATTTTTATGGAATGGTTGACAGAAGTTTTTGCACCAGCTGTCAAGGAATATCTTGAAACAAATAATTTGCCACTTAAGTGTCTTCTAGTAATGGACAATGCTCCTGCCCATTCTCCAAATTTGGAAGATTCGGACATTGAATATGACTTCATAAAAGTAAAGTTCCTTCCTCCCAACACCACTCCTCTCATCCAACCCATGGACCAGAATGTCATTGCAAATTTCAAAAAATTATATACGAAGGCTCTGTTTGCCAGGTGTTTCCAGGTCACCAACGACACAGATTTGACCCTTGGTCAGTACTGGAAGGACCACTTCAATATCCTCCACTGCATAAGCCTTATTGATAAGGCATGGAACGAGGTCTCTTTCCGTACATTGCAGTCGGCCGGGAGGAAACTTTGGCCAGATTGTGTACCTGAGAGAGACTGAGGGTTTTGAGGAAGAGACATCAGTAAATGTAGTGAACGAGATTGTGACCCTGGGCCAAAATATGGGCTTGGAGGTCGATGAGGATGATGTGGCGGAGCTGGTGGACGACCACAGACAAGAACTCAGCACAGAAGATCTTGTTGAATTGCAACAGGAGCAGGTGAAGGTTATGCAGCAGGAGCATTCTGGGGAGGAGGAAGAAGAGAGGGTAGATGTATCAAGTGTTCAAATCAAAGACATTTGTAGCAAATGGAGTGAAGTGCAGGTTTTTGTTGAGAGGCATTACCCTAACAAAACTGTGACCCACAGAGCAGTGAACATTTTAAATAACAATGTGATGTCTCATTTTCGGAAAATTCAGCAACAAAGAAAAAAACAAGTTTCTCTGGATCGTTTTCTCGTGGCATCACCAACCTCCAAGAGACAAAAAAGAGAAAAGACACCGGAAATATCCGAACAATGGGAAAATTGATTCAGTTTGCGAACTTTTCGGTTCTGTAATCATAAACCTGTCTCTCAGAATCCTCTCCAATAATTTGCTCACCACCAATGTAAAATGAATCAGTATTGAAATCAGGAGCTGAGATTAAGATTGACCAGTCTATAATTCTTAGGGTTATCCCTATTCTCTTTCTTGAACAAGGGAATAACATTTGCCTCCCTCCAATCATCTGGTATTACTCCATTGGACAGTGAGGATGCAAAGGTCATTGCCAAAGGCACAGCAATCTCTTCCTTCGCTTCCCGTAGTAATCTTGGGTATATTCTGTCTGGCCCAGGGGACTTATTATGCTCATGTTTTTCAAAATTTCCACCACATCTTCCTCCTTACATCAACCTCTTCCAGCATACCAGCCTGTTTCACATAGTCCTCACAAACGATAAGGTCCCTCTCACTAGTGAATACTGAAGTAAATTATTCATTAAGGACCTCCCCTACCTCCTCCGACTCCAGGCTCAAGTTCCCTCCACTATCCCTGACTGACCCCATCCTCACTTTGACCGTACTCTTTTCTGCACGTAAGTCTAGAACGTCTTGAGGTTTTTCTTAATCCTACCCGCCAAGGCTTTTTCATGCCCCCTTATAGCTCTCCGAAGTTCCCTCCTGGCTACCTTGTAACCCTCGAGAGCCCTATCTGATCCTTGCCTCCTCAATCTTAAGTAAGCTTCCTTCTTCCTCTTGACTAGATGTTCCATATCTCTTGTCATCCAAAGTTTCTTCACCTTAGCATCCCTTCCTTGCCTCAGTGGGACAAACCTATCCAACACTCACAGCAAGTGATCCCTAAATAACCTCCGCATTTCTGGCATGCATTTCCCTGACAATATCTGCTCCCAATTTATGCTCCACAGTTCCTGCCTAATAGCATTCTTATTCCCCCTCCCCAATTAAACATTTTCCCAGATCATCTGCTCCTATCCTTCTCCATTACTATAGTAAAGGTCAGGGAGTTGTGATCACTATCACTAAAATGCTCTCCTATTGAAAGATCTGACACCTGACCTGACTCGTTGCCAAGCACCAAATCCAATATGGCCTCCCCTCTTGTCAGCCTAACTACATATTGAGTCAGGAATCCTTCCTGGACACACTCACAAAATCTGCACCATCCAAACTATTTGAACTAAGGAGGTTCCAATCGATATTAGGGAAGTTGAAGTCACTCGTGACAACAATTCTGTTACTTCTGCACCTTTCCAAAATCTGCCTCCCAATCTGCTCCTCCGTGTCTCTGTTGCTACTGGGGGGCCCTGCAGAAAACTCCCAATAAAGTGACTGCTCTTTTCCTGTTTCTGATTTCCACCCATAATGACTCTCCTCAACAACCTCCCTTTCTGCAGCTATGATACCATCCCCGATTAGCAATGCCAGTCCTCCACCACTTTTACCTCCCACCCCATTCCTTCTGAAACATCTAAACCCCAGAACATCCAGCAACCATTCCTGCCCGTGACATCCAAGTCTCCGTAATGGACACAACATCGTAACTCCAAAGCTGATCTCTGCTCTACCTTCATCCCCCTTGTTCCTGACACTTCCTGCATTAAAATAGACACACTTCAACCTCTGACTTGAATTTTAAATTGTCTAGCGTAATACCTCATTTGACTCTGGGTCAATTTTCATTTGATAATACTCATGATAGGCACTTTGGGAATCTTCAATGACAAGGGAACAAAGCACATTAGTGCAAAAGATAAAGCTGAAGAACTTGCAGCAATCATTAAACCAAAAATGCCGAATGAATGATTGATCTTGGCCTCATTCAGAGGTCCCCAACATCACAGATGCCAGAAATTCAATTCATTTCATGTGATATCAATAAAGGGCTGAAGACACTAGATATTAAAAAGGCTGTAGGCCCTGACAATGTTCCAGCAATAGTACTGAAACTTGTGCTCCAGAATTGTCATGTTCCTAGCTAAGCACTGACAGTACAAGTACAATATTGGTATCTCCCTGACAATGTAGAAAATTGCCCAGGTATGTCCTGCACACAAAAAGCAAATCAAAACCAACTTGACCAATTACCATCCCATCAGTGTACTTTTGATCATCAGTGAAAGGATAGAAAGAGTCATCAATAGTTTTTAATCGAGCAGCACTTAAACTCAGGTCCTGATTTCAATGCCGCGTCGGTTTAATTATAGACAAAAAGCTGAATTTCAGAGGTGAAGTAATAATGGGTGCCCTTGACATCAAGGCTACGTTTGACCAAGTATGGCTTCAAACAGCAATAGGGTCAATGCAAATCAGGGATAGAGTTCTCCACTGGTTAAAGTCATACTTGTTACAAAGAAATATAGTTGCGATTACTAGCAATCAGTCATAATGACTGCAAGACACCACTACAGGATTACCTCAGTGTCATGTCCTCGGTCCAAACCTCTCCAACTGTTTCATCAATGATCTCTCCTCTATCATGAGGTCAGAAGTGGAGATGTTTACGCAATGTTCAGTACCATTCATGACCCCTCAGGTACTGAAGCAGTTCATGCCCAAATGAAGGAAGACCTGGATAATACCCAGGCTTGGGTTAACAAGTGGCAACTTATGTTTATGCCACACAAATATCATTGAATGACTTTCCAACACAAGATAATCTAACCATTATCTCTTGACATTCAATGGCATTACCATCATCAAGTCCCCCACAATCACTGAACAAAAACTGAACTGCACTAGCCATTTAAATACTAAGGCTCTAGTATAAGTTTGAGGCTTCGAATTCTGCACTGATTAAGTCTCTAATTAAATCTCTAGTTCTTGACAGTGCAATATTTACAAGACACAAATCAAGACTGTGGTAGTTTATTCCTGACTTGCTTGGATGAATGTAGCTATAACAACACTCAAGAATCTTGACTCCATATGGGACAAAGGCATGTGGCAATACCATGGCTGTAATGAAGGTTAAGATAGAGGTGCCTAATGGTCTGCTCAAAGTCAGTAAAGTAACGGCTTGTGAAATCTACAGTTGCTTTTTGAAGTTGGAAAATAGAAGCAGGTGGAATGGGTGAGGTCAAGCTCCCACAAAACCAGGGTTTTTAGTTTTAGCTTTCCGCAGTTGCTGGGATCTTGAAGCTGGATTTGGAAGCTCTTATTCCTCTCTCTGTTACAGCTAAAAGCTGGAGTTCTGTTCCTGCTGCTCAAATTGTATGTGAAACAATCTTTTATTGAATTTGCCTTTGCCAAGGGTGTGTTTATGGGATGAGACTATATTGGAACTGTTAATTAGTAATAGTTAATGTATATTATTTTGTTAAGTATTTCAATAGTTACAATAAGCCAAATATTTTCTTTTATTTTTATTTTGTTTGTATTTAAACTGCAGTGTAAAGATGAAGTGTGTTTTGCTTAAAGGTGAGTAGTTTGACCAATCGAATAGCATCTGGAACTCAACGCCTTACACTTACCTTTAAAATAAGAGAACATTACGGTCTAGACTACCTCCTTAATATATTTTGAGGGGGTGTGGTCTGCTCCATAACAGGTATCATTGACAAGATGCACTGCAGAAATTCATCAAGGCTTCTCTGATAGCACCTTCCAAATTCCCAATTACTATGATTAAGAAAGACAATGAAACAGATACATGGGAACACTACCACCTGCAAGTTCATCTCAAAGTCATTCACCATCCTGACTTGGAAATATATTATTAATGCTGGGTCAAAATCCTGGAATTGCCTTCCTAACAACACTGTGGACGTATCTGGCCCTACTGGACTGTAGCGGTTGAAGAAGACACATCACTACCACCTTATCAGACAATTAAAGATGTATAATAAATGCAAAACCCATATCCCCTGAATAAATAAGTAAAATTTCAACATCCACACATACATTTTCCAATACACCTAGTATGTAGTGAATAGAAGACTCAGAGATAACAATAATCCTTACCAGCTCTTCGGTGACTGTATAAAAATCCATCCAGTTTAGTTGAGAACAAACGTAACATAGAATGTCTGTGATTTGTCCAGCTGGCTTATGAAGCGGCACCATTCCACACAATGGCGTCGGTAAGTTATTTGCAGTAAGGTCTGACTTCTGCTACGGGAATAAAAAGACAGTTTAATTGTTGTGACCTAGATTCATGATAGCAATTAATCTTGGGAAGGGTGAACTCTGCATCAGACCATTGTGCTAAAACTAACAACAATGTGATACCTATCATAACACAAACTGTTGCATTTAGATGGTGACATGCCCTGTATGTCATAAATTAAAATTGAAAACATTTTTAAAGTATTTCAAATAAAACAAAGCTCTGCAAATATCTAGTTCGACAAAACTTTTCCCTTTTGTCTCTTGATGAAGATAGGGCAATTTTTAACTTGTAAGGCAATGTTCATTGACTGACACCATTGAGACAGAATGCTGAGCTGATATAAATTGTTGTAAGCTGATAAAAATTCACAACGTATAAGAGATAATATGCAGATATAAGCAAGAATCACTGTGACACAAAATTAAGATTAGACTTTGGCTCAAATATGAAGTTCTTTGAGGTTTGAATTTTCAATTCCTGCAGTGCATTAGCCACAAATGCATCAAAATAGCAGGATCCTTGTTCTGGTCCTTGAACTTAAACACTACAGAATGAGGCCCTTATTCAAATGAAAATGTCAGCATTCACGTTTCCTTCATGAGTCACAAACCACCCTTTTTTCCTTACTGGCTAAAATAGGATTTAATGCAGGCCTGAGAGTGAAGTGCAAACAGAAGCAAGGAGAAATCTCCAGAAGCCAGCTGCATCAGAATCTCTGCATCTCTGTTCCCTTTCTCTGTAAAGTTGCTTTCTTCTATTCTGTTGAAGAGCAAGAAAACTACATCAGAGATGCTGAAAAAAATAATTCTAGACCAAAGTTAAAGGAAAAATCCCAGGTCCAAGTAATCAACCAGAGAACCTAAAGCTGATCATCTTTGTGCAGATAACATCTTGTTATCATCAAAGAATTGAAAGAATTATGAGAAGTACTCATTTGGTTTTGTGATCTGAATTGGTGATGTAGATCTGTGGTGCTCTAATTTTCTTTTGCTTCACCTATAATATTTGCGACTTGTTTGTTTCTTGTTGTGATCAAAATTGTACACAGTACATCACAGCACACAAGTATGTGGCCTTGCCAATGTTCTATATAATTGTTCCTACTTTTTACTTTTTTATTTGATCAAGGAAATCTAGGCATTGCTGAACAGGCCAGTATTCATTCCCTATTCCTAACTGCCTTAGAGAAAGTTAACGTGAGCTGTCTCCTTGAACTGTTGTAATCCTTACGTTGAAGATGCACCTAACACTGTGTTATTAGGGATGTTGAATGTTTTGTTTGTAAATATATTTATTAGCCAAAAAAAACTTTTTTGACTCTAAATATAAAGTTATTGAAAATATAACAAATACCAGTATAATAACAAGGAAAACATAAATTACAAAACAACTATTGTCTACTAACTACTAACCTACCCTATAATACAAAACAAAACCAAACACTGTGCAAAACAATACTGATAAGTAAGTGACTAATAAAACAAAAAAAACCAAATGAACACACAAGATCACAAAATAACAATGCTCAGTGCAAAGTTCCCAAACAAAAAACGGGAATGTTGTATATATACCCGCATTAACTCAGGAGATCCCCCCTCCAGGGCCCAGCAAACGTAAATATCCTGGTTAAACGAACACCCTAGTTAAGATAGCAGACAAATCTGCATCCAAAGAACTCAAAAAAGGCTGCCATGTCTTATAAAAAAGGTCTGTTGTGTGGTGCACCATATTTGTGAAAGAAATCCAAGGGAATGTGCTCCATAATTAATTTCTGGATTTCAACAAGCCCAGTGGGTTCTCAGACACCCAATTTATCAGAATATTCTTCCGTGCACAGTAAGTAAGAATATTAAATAGTTTCTTCTCATGCCCATCTAAAGATGATAAATTTGGTAGACTCAGGAGGAGAGATATTGGGTCTACTTTAGCTTCGCTCCTCAATACCTTCCTATCTCTCCTGCCACAGCGCTCCAATAAACACGGAGCCTGTGGCATGTTCAGAAGCAATGGGTAAGAGTACCTACACTTATTTTACATTTGGGGCACATTGGAGATGCCCTTCTTTAAACTTTGCCAGACAGTCCGATGCCAAATGAACCCTGTGCAGAACTTTTAACTGCATAGCATGTCCTATTACAAATTGAGATCTTTCACACATTCTCCTATATGTCCTCCCACAGTTCAGAAGACATCTCCACTCCCAGCTCTTGCTCCCAAACCTCACATAACCGATTAATATCTTGCCAGGCCCAACCACCCAGCAAGCGATAAAGGACAATAACTGAAAGGGTGCTTGTGGCACGTAGCTACAACCTCTTTGTATTGGACTTATAGGGCTTAGTGAGACGCGTAGTCTTCTTCTGGATAAAATCCCTAACCTGAAAAAACGGAAAAGATCTCTGCTGGGCAGCCTGTATTTGCGGCTCAGTTGCTTGAAAAACATCAGAACTTCACCCTCAAACAAGTCTCCCAAATTGGAAACTTCTCTCACTGCCCAAAGTTTGAACCCTGAGTCCATTATCCCTGGTCGGAACCCCAGCATACCAATTATGGGAGTGAGTGGTGAAGTCTTGAATAAGCAGCCCTCACTATTGACGCATTGCTTCCATGCCTTGACCGTACTAATAACAACGGGGTTCTGGCAGTGATCCATAACTGTCCTCACCTTATCCATGAACAACAGGTTAATAAGAGGGCATTTTAGATTAGATTTAGATTACATTACAGTGTAGAAACAGGCCCTTCGGCCCAACAAGTCCACACCGACCCGCCGAAGCGAAACCCACCCATACCCCTACATTTACCCCTTACCTAACACTACGGGCAATTTAGCATGGCCAATTCACCTGACCCTGCACATCTTTTGGACTGTGGGAGGAAACCGGAGCACCCAGAGGAAACCCACGCAGACACGGGGAGAACGTGCAAACTCCACACAGTCAGTCGCCTGAGGTGGGAATTGAACCCGGGTCTCAGGCGCTGTGAGGCAGCAGTGCTAACCACTGTGCCACCGTGCCGCCCCCTTTTGTCTGGAAGGCCTTGATATCCAACCATAATGAGCCTGGATTGTTACCTGCCCAATCACACACAAAGGACAGCATCGAACTCAACTAATACCTCCTGATTTCTGGGAAATCAACTCCTTCCCATTCTCGACACAACTGCAATTTAGTAAGTTTGATGATGAGCTGCCCACGACACCAGACAAAGGAACTAAACCAACCCATGAGTTTCCGCAACGTTGTCCTGGGAAACATTACAGGGAGTATATGCATGGGATAAAGCAAACACGGAAGGACAATCATCTTAATAAGGCATATTCGGCCCAACCACAAAATTGGAAGAGCCTCCCATCTCTGAAGATGCTGCCTGATGTTATTGAGCAGGTGAGCAAAATTAGTCCTAAATAACCAATCAAACATGGGGGTAATAAAGATACCTAGGTTTTGGAAACCCCCATGTGAGCACTTAAAAGGGTAACCTAGGGATACCGTCAACCTCTGGCACTTCCTTGAGGTCCGCAAAAGTCATAGCCTCCTACTTTGTAAATTGATCTTATATCCTGAAATAGCCCCAAATGAATTAATACATTGTATCAGATGGGGTACGGAGGTCTTTGGGTCCAATAAAAACAGAAGGACGCCGTAAACAGTGTAATCTTGTGCACCCTCGATCCCAATTCCACAGCAGTTATGTGAACATTCAGATGAATGGCCTCTGCCAGCGGCTCTATCACCAATGTAAACAACAACGGTGAGAGGGGGCAGCCTTGACGACTACCCCTGCCAATCCTAAAGTTTCCAGACTTCACCTCGTTGGTGATGACTGCAGCCAGAGGGTGGCGATATAAAACTTCCACCCACATAGCAAGGACCCCACCCAACCAAACCACTCTAAGACATAAAAGAAATACTGCCACTCTAGCTGGCCAAATGCTTTCTCTGCATCTAAGGAAATCACCAATCCCTGGATCATATTCAGCAACCTTTTAATATTATTAGAGGACGTATGGCCCCTTATGAAACCTGTCTGGTCCTCTTTGACAAAAAATGGCAACAACTTCTCCAATCTCAGCACCAAAATCTTAGACAGAATCTTAAAATCTGAATTTAATAAAGAGATGGTCCTGTATAAGGCACAATCCTTAGGAACCTTCCCCTTCTTAAGAATGAGGGAAAGATTAGCTTCTCTCAAAGACAGTGGTAGGCATTCATGCATAAATGAGTGACTGTACATTTCCAGTATTGACCCTGACAGAATCCCAATAAACTCCTTTTAAACTCACCCAGGAGACCATCAGAGCCAGGTGCTTTCCCAGTCTGAAGTTGCCTAGCTGCCTCCTGTATTTTCTGAACTGTCAAGGTGGCATTAAGGAGAGAGGCGTCTTCTAAGGTTACGCCCGGGAGGTCCAGGGTTACGCCCAAGAGGTGGCCCTCCTATCCTCGCAATCTTCAGATTCATACAATTCAGAGTAAAAACTCCGAAAAATCTCATTAATCCTTTTGACATCATATGTAAGGACCCTGGCGCTGTCTCTAACCACAGTAATGGATTGGACAGCATGCTTTTGCCTAGTCAGGTCCGCCAAATACTTCCCTTCCCTATCCCCATACTCGAACAGCCTTTGTCTAGCAAAAGCAAGTTCTTTGTTTGCGGTTTGTATAAGTATTGATTTCAAGGCAGCCCGAAGGGCCGTGATCCGCTGTAGCTTGGTCTCGAAAGGCCTCATAAAATGTGCCGTCTCAGTGGCTTTCAGCCGCATTTCAAGTAGATGCTGTTCCCCCTTCTGTCAGTTCTGGCCAACCAAATAGGAAATAGCTAATCCCCTAGCAAAGGCCTTAGCAGTCTCCCATAGCATAGATGTGCCTGAATTCTTAGTCAAAAACTCCTGAAACTCCCTCAAAACATATTCCACAAATTTGGAATCCTTAAGGAGAAAAGGATCCAGACGCCAGTGCCGCAAATCTGGACCCTCACTATTGGCCTTCACCTCCAAATATACTGCCGCGTGATCAGAGATAGCTGTGTTCCCAATTTTACAACCTGTAATCAAAACCAGAAGGGTCGAGAGAGCCAAAAAAATTCAATCCTCGTGTAACATTTATGTGGATTTGAAAAAAAGATGAAGTCCCTGCCGGTAGGGTGAAGACATCTCCAAATGTCCACTAGCCCCAACTCCTCACATAAGTCAGTCACCTGCTTGGCCTACGAGGAAATAGCTGAGGGCCCACTAGACTTCCTGTCCACTGTCAGATCCAAAAGGCAATTGAAATCCCCCCTATAATAATGTGCCATGTTCCAAAGGCACTCAACTTAGAAAAGGCACGAATCAAAAATTTGAGGGGATGCGCAGAAGGGCAGTAGACATTTAAAATGCCATCTTCCTCCCCACGTATCAGGGCCTTAAGTATCACAAACAGCCCTTGCTAATCTTCCACCTGCTCTAATAATATGATCGGAAGATTTTTTTGGTAAGTACAGCCACTATCTTACTTTTAGTAACAAAGGATGAAAAGAATCTCCACTCGTAACCCCCCCTGTTTTAACTTCAGGTCAAGATGGGTTTCCTGCAAAGGGCGATAACGACCCTTCCCTCTTAAGGCTAGAAAGCACATTTTTCCTTCTAACAGGCAAATGATTGTGGTAACTGCTTGTCTTAATGTAAACCCCGCTTGAACTGTTTTTGAAATGGTTTGGATTGGAGAGGCCTTGATTTATGTGGTTCACTGGAGAAAAACCTACCAAGAATAAACTAAGTTAGAGGGGAGCCTGTTAAGAATGAACTAAGCTGGGGGAAAGCCTGCTATAAACAAGCCATCTAACTGATATCTCTCCTATTTCTGAAAAGAATACCCTCCGTATCAGTTCAGGATGAAACTTATTTGTTATTTTAAAAGACTGATTGAGCAAGCTGTAACTGCATGACTTCAGAGGCAATTACGCATGATTAGTGATCTGATCATACATGCAAGAACATCCTGATCAAATTTCTTTTTTGTTTTCAAGAATAAATATTGGCCAAATGTTGTTGATTTTTCTCAGAAGCTAGTTGAAAGAAGCTCATTGTAATTTTCCAAAATTCCCTGGATGCAGGAAAAGTTCCAGTGCACTGGAACAATGCTAACATAACGCCCTCATTTAAAAAGGGAGGGAGGCAAAAAGTAGGATCCTGCAGACCAGTTAGTTTAAAATGTGTTGCTAAGAAATCGTTAGAATCCATTATTAAGGAAGTAATAACAGGATTTAGGAAAGTCAAAATGCAATCCATCAGAGTCAGCATGGCCTTACGAAGAGCATGTAGTATATCTAAACTTCCAGGAGGTATTTCATAAGGTGCCATGCAAAATGTTAATACATAAGGTAAGATCACATGGAGTTTAGTTATTAGCTTGGATAAAAAGTTGGTCAACCAGCAGAAAGTTGTGATAAATGGGCCTTTTTCTGGTTGGCAAGATATAATTGTGGGGTGCGAAAGGGTTTAGTCCTGCGGCCCAGCTTACAATCTATATTAATGACTTGAATGCGGGAATAAAAGGGTAAATTTGCAGATGACACAAAGACAGATAGGCAGGTACGTTGCAATAATGAAATGAGAAATTTACAAATAGGTTAGTTGAATGATCCAAAATTTGGTAGAAATAAGAAAGGAAATAGGGAAATCCCCGGCAATTACAGACCAGCAAGTCTCACGTCTGTTGTCTGCAAGGTGTTAGAACGGATTCTGAGGGATAGGATTTATGACCATCTGGAAGAGCATGGCTTGATTAAATGCAGTCAACACAGCTTTGTGAGGGGCAGGTCATGCCTCACAAACCTTATCGAGTTCTTTGAGGATGTGACTAGAAACGTTGATGAGGGTTGAGCTGTGAATGTGGTGTATATGGACTTCAGCAAGGCATTTAATAAGGTTCCCATGGTAGGCTCATTCA
>NC_057749.1:26862182-26912352 GCF_004010195.1 Chiloscyllium plagiosum
CTGCATCCAGTTCTGGTCGCCCTATTATAGGAAAGATGTGGATGCCTTGGAGAGGGTTCAGAGGAGGTTTACCAGGATGCTGCCTGGACTGGAGGGCTTATCTTATGAAGAGAGGTTGACTGAGCTCGGACTTTTTTCATTGGAGTAAAGGAGGAAGAGAGGGGACCTATTTGAGGTATAAAAGATAATGAGAGGCATAGATAGAGTCAAAAGCCAGAGACTATTTCCCAGGGCAGAAATGGCTAACATGAGGGGTCATAGTTTTAAGCTGGTTGGAGGAAAGTATAGAGGGGATGTCAGAGGCGGGTTCTTTACACAGAGAGTTGTGAGAGCATGGAATGTGTTGCCAGCAGCAGTTGTGGAAGCAAGGTCATTGGGGACATTTAAGAGACTGCTGGACATGCATATGGTCACATAAATTTGAGGGTGCATACATGAGGATCAATGGTCGGCACAACATCGTGGGCTGAAGGGCCTGTTCTGTGCTGTACTGTTCTATGTTCTATGAGTTTAACATGGCTGAGTATGAGATTATCCATTTTGATTTGAAGAATAGAAAGGCAACTTATCTAAATGGACAGAAATTTCAGACTGTTTCAGTGAAGAGGGATCTTGGTGTCTTCATGTATGAATCACAGAAAACTGTTATGCAGGTACAGCAGTTAGACCTATACTCTCTAGAGTTTAGAAGCATCATCTGAATGAGGTATACAAGATACGAAAGGGGTTGAAAAACTAGATGCAGAGAGGATATTTCCTCATATCGAGAATGAGAGGTCATAGTTTAAGGATAAGGGGTGGCAGATTAACACAGAGAGTGGTGGGTGCGTGGAATGCACTGTCAGAATTCACCAATCTGAGTAGAGTTGGATACATTAGGGACTTTTAAGCAACTCTTGGATAGGCACATGGATGACAGTAAAATGAAGGGTATGTAGGTTAGTTTGATCTTAGAGTATGATAAAAGGTCAGCACAACCTCGAGGGCTGAAGGATCTGTACTGCACTGTTCTGTCCTATGTTCTATTTAAACCAATGATAAGGAGAAATCACTTCTCTCAAAGGATTGTGAAGATCACATGTGTGAAAACAGGTTTTAAATCAGCCTGCAGAACTTTCTGACGCTCCAGAGGGAGAAGTGAACTTGAAAGTACACAAAGCAAGACGAGTCACTTTCAACAAACATCTTCACAGAGATGTATCTAGATTTGTTTAGAACCAAACAACCAATTTTTCTACTGGCCCATGCAGGAAATAAACTGAACAGCAAAACCAGCCAGTTTTATCTTAAAATATTAAAACTTGAATCATGACCCAATTCCAAGGGCTTGTCTCCTTAAAGTTTTAGGGCACGCAAGTCTGGACAAATTGTTCTAATTGCATTCTATATATAATTACTACCTGCTGAATCTCTTCAATTTCTAGTTGCAGTGAGTGTTCAGGAGCTCTTACAGGAGCATTGCCACTTTGTAATTCTACACTCTGAAGACTAGAGGCTCTGCAGATACAGAAAAAAGACATAAGATGCCCTGGCCAATATTTATTCAATCACAAAAGACAGATTATCTAGGTGATATTATG
The DNA here is from genome assembly GCF_004010195.1 of Chiloscyllium plagiosum. Classification (NCBI taxonomy): domain Eukaryota; kingdom Metazoa; phylum Chordata; class Chondrichthyes; order Orectolobiformes; family Hemiscylliidae; genus Chiloscyllium; species Chiloscyllium plagiosum. The sequence continues at coordinate 26,863,763 of NC_057749.1, forward strand.
TTATTGTTTGTGGTAGCTAGCTGGGCAAACTAGCTGCTGGATTTCCTACTTTAGAACATTGACTATATCTCAAAAGTAGCTAATTTCTTGTAAAGTGTTTGGGGTTGAAAGGTCATGAAAATACTTTATAAATCCAAATTGTTCTTCCTTTCTTTTTACTCCTATTTCTATGTAAACAAACAAATGTTTCAGTTAGTGTTTGGCACCTGCAAGAATTCCTCAACTGGATCATCAAAGACCATTTCTCCATCAAAAATGGGAATGTTTGCTGATGATTACTTTATTCAATATCATTTGCAAATCCTCAAACATTGAAGCAATGTATCCGTGTGCAAAAGGACCTCGATGATATTGAGGTTTAGGGCTGGCATGTAACTTTCACATCAAACAAGAAACAGCAATGACCTCCTCAAGCAAGAGAAAATCTAAGCATCTTCCTTGATATTCAGCAGCAGTATAACCCAAGATCTCACACCATCAATGTCCATCTGGGTTACCACTGGTCAGAAACTTAACTGGAGCAGTTATACATATATATATGGCTACAACAGCTTAAGAATAGAAGGAATAGGAGCAGGAATAGGCCAATCAACTCTTCAAGGCTGTTCAGATATTCAACTTGACCGTGGCTGACTTGCTATCTCAATAGCATTTTCCCACATCCCTTGATATTTCAAAATCTATTGAACTCAGTCATTTTGCTTGTTCAAGACAAAATTTCCAGATTCTTCTGGGGTAGAGATTTCCAAACATTCACCAATCTGAGTAAAGAAATGCTTCCTCCTCTCAGTATTAAATGAGAACTACGTCTCTTGGTTCTACAGAAATTATCCTTCCTATAGCAACCCTATCAAGCCCTGTAAAAATATCTCCCATTCAACTAACATCTATAGAATAGAGGCCCAATTTCCTCAATCTCTCCTCAAAGAATATTCCTGGGATCAGTCCAGTCTGGTGAAACGTCTCTGATGTTCCTCTCAGGCAAGTATATCCCTTCTCAGGCACGGTGGCCAGAACAGTACACAATAATCCGGGTGCAATGTCACCAAGGTTCTAAACAATTGAATGAACAGGGCAAAAACCTGGCAGATAGAGCTTAATGTAGTGAAGTATGCACTTTGGAAGGAAGAATTAGAAGGCAACTATTATTAAATGGAAAGAGACTCGAAAAATGTGTAGATCAGAGGAACCTAGTGTCCTGTGCATGAAACACAAAAAGTTAGCATACAGATGCAGGCAAGACCCTAAATGTCAAAATAGCACACACCTGCCATTTCCCCACTACCTGCACATTAGATAGTCAGTTAGCTCAGTTGGAAGGACAGCTAGATTGTTCTGCAAAGTGACGCCAACAGAATGGGTTCAATTCCAGCATTGACTGAAGTTACAATGAACCTCTCTCAACCTCTCCTCTTGCCTGAGGTGTGGTGACCCTCAGTTTAAACCATCACCAGTCATCTCTCTCTAATGAGAGAGGAATATGGTGATCTTACCTTTAACAGGAGCTGCTTGCTTCACAACTCTGGCCATCAAACATCATGCAGCACTAAGGCTGGCTAGGTCATGTCCATTATTTTAGATGCAGCTACAGGTGGTTGCACAGCTAATCAAGAAAAGTCAACATGCATTTACAAATGTGATAATGTATATTGTGATATATCACCAACACTGCCTGTGTCCTCAGAAGGTCTCCTTTTTTCTTTCTTTCTCTCCTACATCTCAGTGCACTCCCAGTTGTGCAGCTGGGTGAAGTTAATCTACCCTACAAATGATCCATTTGGTTCTTCAGAGTTTTGATCAGCTGACTCTGGTGGCATCTGTGGCTAGAGAGACTAGACAGGCTGTTTCCTGCCCGAGATAGGTGCACCCTCCTTGTCTTGAACTCCCACAGGGCTGAGGGAGCTAGGTAAGGTGGAAATGGAAGGTTCAGCCACATCTGGAATATCCTAAGAGGAACGTCCTTGATCCTTCTACAGTTCCTTCTCTGGCTTGGTGCCTACTGACAACACCCTGTCCCCTTATAAAGAAGGATCATTTGTGGCAAGATCAAGGTCTCCTGTCCCACTGTAGTTTTGCCATTGGCACAGAGCATCTAGGGTACAGCAATGAATTGCAGGTCTGTGCAGAAATCCAGAACACTAAATGACTGACTGCTGGACTTGTCTCTCCATGGCAGCCCACAGGGTCTAATGGTGTTGTTGCAGTCATGCAATCATTATGTCAATTAGCTCGGTGTGCCTGACAAATCTGGCTGTTACTCCTGTGTCTGTTTGTGCATGCCAATAAAGTCATGAATTGCTGTAGGATCATCTACAGCCTGATGCTGAGTAGGTACCTGGTCTCTGGCAGATCTTTGACTGCCAGTGACCAAGGGCAAAGTTTCCTTGTCAACCTGTTGAGATGTTGCAGTAACATGCTCACCAGGTGCTCCTGCCTCTAATCCAGCTAAGATACCCACGCAAATGTTAGTATCTGAACTGGGGGGTGCAAGAGGCTGTTTTGCCAGTAGATCCTTTGAGACATTACGCTCTCTTCCTCTGAGATGAAGGATGGAATATCTCGTGGCATGATCTCCTGACCACTGAGACCATGGCAATACCATGGTACCTGCAAGGAGAGAGACCAACGTTAAAAGTTATGGCACATTAATAATACATTCACAGTTGAAGTAATGGGGTAGTAACGCAGCAAAGAACAATGCTTCTTTCCTGGTTGCCAAGATATAAATGCTTCAAAGTCCCCTCAAGACTGGTCCTGGTCCTCACCAGTAAGGGTCAAGATCCCCTCCTCCTAGGGTGAGGAACCAAATGTTGGAAATCCACTAGCTGTCCTGGCCTTTCTGGCCTAATATGGGTCATTTTCTCCTGAAACAAAAAAAGGCAGGAATTGAGTGAGATGATCTGTGGATCTGTCCAGGTCCAGAGATCCCTGAAAGTAGCAACACAGATGGATAAGGTGGTCAAGAGAAGACACCCTTGCCTTCATTGGCCAAGGCATTGAATGTAAAAGGTGGCAAGTTATGTTATAGCTGTATATAACTTTAGGCCAGATTTGGAATATTGTGGACAGTTCTGGTTGATACACTACCAGAAGGATGTGGATGCTTTGCAGAGGGTGCAGAGGTTTACCAGGATGTTGCTTGGTCTGGAGAGTTCTGGGTATGAGAAGTTAGATAAACTCGGATTGTTTTCACTGGAAACATCAAGGCTGAAGGGCAACCTGACAGAGGTCTACAAAATTATGAGAGGCACAGACAGGGTACATAGTCAGTGGCTTTTTCCCAGGTGGAAAGGTCAACTACACCAGGGCACAGGTTCAAGGTAAGAGGCGGAAAGTTTAGGGGAGAAGTGTGGGGAAAATATTTCAGACAGAGGGTGGTGGGTGCCTGAAACACACTGCCAGTGGAGGTGATAGAAGCAGGAGGTGAACACAGGGACACAAACCATGAATAGGCAAGAAGTAGCGGTCAAAATAAGGATTAAGAATCAGTGCAAGCTTGGTGGGATGAAGGGCCTGTTCCTGTGCTGTATTGTTCTTTGTTGTTTGAAAATAGGTGGCACAGCTCTTGGTGCTGGTACAGGTTAAGGAAAAGTGGTGAGCTATCCTGATTGAGTGTGGACTAGGGTTGGAGAGGATAAAAATAAGCAAGGGAAGATGCTGCATGCAGTTGTGAGAATAGCAGAGTATGAATGAATTTTGGTAGGAAGGAGGTAACAGTAGCACAGAGAGAGTGCATGTAAGCACCTCTATCTCCATAATCTAAATGATATTATACCAGCATACAAGAGCTATCTTATTGTAAATGCTCCTTCAGGCTAGTTGTTTTTACAATTTTTCAGTTTTTTTTGTACTCAAGTCCTACTTGCTGCTAGCCCTTGATTCCACCGACTTCTATTTTTGCTTTGTACTTTATCTTTCATTTCCATTTGTTTCCATGGCAACACAACGGTTGGAGGAAGAGCGCCTCATCTTCTGCCTAGGAACCCTCCAACTACAAGGGATGAACTCAGATTTCTCCAGTTTCCTCATTTCCCCTCCCCCCACCTTGTCTCAGTCAAATCCCTCGAACTCAGCACCGCTTTCCTAACCTGCAATCTTCTTCCTGACCTCTCCGCCCCCATCCCACTCCAGCCTATCACCCTCACCTTGACCTCCCTCCACCTATCGCAATTCCAACGCCCCTCCCCCAAGTCCCTCCTCCCTAGCTTTTATCTTAGCCTGCTGGACACACTTTCCTCATTCCTGAAGAAGGGCTTATGCCTGAAACGTCGATTCTCCTGTCCTTGGATGCTGCCTGACCTGCTGTGCTTTTCCAGCAACACATTTTCAGCTCTGATCTCCAGCATCTGCAGTCCTCACTTTCTCCTCCATTTGTTTCCCCAGTCTTGTCTCCCAGTCAGGTTCACAGATTCCTAACATTCTACTTTAAACTCTCCCCAACTGGACTAGCAAATACATTGTGAGGATACTGGTCCCAATCCCACTGAGGTACAACCCATCCAGCTTCAAAAGGTTCCAACATCTCCAGAATCGGTTCTGATGTTTCAAGAATCTAAATTCCTCTCTCCTAAACTATGCTTCCAGCTGCAAGATTGTTTAGTCTACACTTCTGCTGATCTTGCTTTCACATGTCACTGGATGTAAATCTGAGATTACTATCATAGAATCCCTAGTGTGGAAGCAGGCCATTCAGCCCATCAAGTTTACACCAACCCTCTGAAGAATATCCCACCCATCACAAGAAATAACACCACAACCCCAAAGAAACACAAACATATAAACAGAAAGCAGGAATCATCAGCAATGCTTCATCCGGAGGCTCACTGAAGATGTTCCCTAGTATGATGACAAAACATCTGAAAATGAACCTTCCAGCTCAGCAAACAAACCTACATCCAGAACCTCAACCTGAGCTACAAATCTCCTCAAAACTCGCTATAAGAAAGCTTCCTAATCAGATCTGGAGTCAGGAGAAATGCTCACTCTCTCCTGCCTTGTTTGTTGCTATATATAGCCTTTTGCTGAGAACATCAGGAAGGATGCAAGCTAGAAAGGGTGATTATTTCAGGCAGTGGAGGCCTGTAGGTCAAAGCCTCCATATATACAGATGTGTCACTGTTTCCTGCTTAGATCTGCTGGCCATGCGCAGACTCATGACCATCTGCAACCAGTTTGAACTAGCCTCGGGAGCCAAGATAAATTGAAGCAAGAACGAAGCCATGTGCTGTGGGAACTGGGCCAACTGATTCTTTTTCCTAGATTATCTGAAAATGCTGGGAATATGGTTTAGAGGGGTCAGGGTGTGTGCAAAACCTTGGGATGTGCATATCATCAAGGTGAGACAGAAACTGGGCTTTTGGGAGCACCACTCCCTCTCCATTGCAAGTAAAAACCTGGTCTTCAGGTGTGAGATACTTTCTGTTGTTGTATATGGCACAGGTCTGGCCCATTCTCTGAACCTGTGCCATTGCAGTCATGTAGAAGTTTAAGATGGATGGGGAGAGGGGGAGAACACACACACGCTAAAGCTACCCTTATCCTGATGGACACCTTTGTGTGGTTGCATTAAGCTGCGCGCATATCCTGGGTACACAGGTGTCACAAGGTACTGAGGTTCTACCTGCCCTTTGTTGCAAAGGGTGGGACTATGCTCAGCGGCATGTAAAAACTGTTCTTTGTGGAGAAAATTGCAAAGAAAAACACCTTTGACCACAAGTCCATCAGGAAGTGGTAGCATATAGCATCCTTGAGACCCTATGTGAAAAGGAGATGGTGGGTACTGTTGGGTTGTTCCCTGAGCAGATTGTCAAAGTCACTTGACAAGAATGCCTCATCACCAGAACTTCTGCTCAAGTGCCAAGACATCACTTGGCTGGTGGTGAGAAAGGCTCTACCTGTGAGATTATTCATGTACACCTTGACTCTGTGCACCATCATATGCTGCCCTCGAAGGGGCTGCAGTGGATAGAGACTATCACAAATCCCCGCTGGAATGTGCTTTTGTAAAGGAAGTCTGGAGAGGGATGCAGTGGTTTGTGCCCAGATTCATCCCGAGCAGCTCCATGAAACAGTACGCTGTGCTCTATGGTCTGTTCCCCAGGACAAACCAAGACAAACACAGACTGCAACTGGAGGACCATCAACTACATGGAAGAACCTCTTTGATCTGTCCAAAACTTGTTAGTCTTCCGGAGCAAGGATGAGACCTCAACTGAGTGTTGCAAACTGGCACATTCCAATGTCCAGGACTACATGCTGAGAGCGCACTAAAGTTTAGGGCAGCAGCCGCCAAGGCACTGTGGGGAGAGATTACCTTCTAAGGCCTTTCTGCCAAAGTTATGTGGGGGTCCATTCAGTTATCAGACCCAAACGTATGTAAATATAGTCTTATATAAGCAAGAAATGCCTTTGGTTTGTTTGCTCTCCATATGTGAAGACAATAGAATGGAAGTGCTCGAGTGACCATGCATGTATTTCAAGTTTTTTTTATGAAAAAAGTATATTTTTGAAATTATGAAAGCTAAGTGGGAAGAGTGTTCTCATTGTTTTATGTCAGAGTGAAGTAGTCTGGGAAAGGTGGTGCTCAGTCAGTGTCACAAGGAAACAGTCTGAGAATGGTATGCTACTTGTTGGAAGAAACAAAGAGTGACATCACAGGAAAACCAGAGTGGTCTTACCCAATTGCAGGATTACAGGTTCCAAGGAAAAGAGCTGATTTGTAAGAACAGATAAGGTCAGGTAAATATTTACAACATCTATCGCTTATAGCTTGGGAAGTCTTCTTGTAGTTGACAGTTTCTAAGGGCTGTATTCTGTAGCAAGAAAGAACAGGAAAGAAAGGCCAAGAGAAATTGATATTATCTGATATTAAGCATCCTCCAAAGTGTTTAATTTAAAGGGGTAAGTTATGGAAGGAGAACCCAAAGCCCTGGTGTGCTCCGTCTGCTCAATGCGGTACATTTCCCAGTATATTTGCAGGAGGTGGCTCCTGCTGCTGCTCCTGGAAGCCTGGGTTTTGGAGCTAGTGCGGTGGCCTGGGACACCGTGTAGCATTCACAAAGCTGAGAATTGTAGATAGCATTTATAGAGAGATTGTCACACCACAGGATAAGATTCCACAGGCAGAAAGGGAATGCAGATGCTGGAAATCTGAAACAAAAATAGAAATTGCTGCAAAACCTCAGCAGGTCTGTCAACATCTGTGGAAAGAAAGCGGAGTTAAAATTTCAGGTCCAGTAACGATTCTTTAGAACTATGTTACCTCCAGGGTGCTAGGGTCAAGGATGTCTCAGAGTGGCTATAGGACATCTGGAAGGGATTGGTAAAAACAACATAGGTGAGAAAGGGTACAAGATCCTCATAGCAGAATATAGTGAGATCAGAAGCAAGCTGAAAAGTAGGATCTCAATAGCACATGCTAATCTGAGTAGAAATAGCAGGATATATTGGATGAATACGTAGCTAAAGAGATGGTGCACACAGGAGAGTTTCAGATTCCTGTGGCATTGAGACCAGTTCTGGGCGAGACAGGAACGTCAAGGAATATTCAATATTTAGAATGGGCAAACAGGAAAATGCAGTGGACTTGTATTAGAGTCATAGAGATGTACAGCGTGGAAACAGACCCTTCGGTCCAACACGTCCATGCCGACCAGATATCCCAACCCAATCTAGACCCACCTGCCAGCACCTGGTACATATCCCTCCAAACCCTTCCTATTCATATACCTATCCAGATGTCTTTTAAATGTTGCAATTGTACCCTCCACCACCTCCTCAGGCAGCTCATTCCATACATGTACCACCCCCTTCACGAAAAAATTGCCCCTTAAGTCTCTTTTATATCTTTCCCCTCTCACCTAAACTGATGCCCTCTTGTCCGGGACTCCCCCACCCCAGGGAAAAGTCTTTGTCTATTTATCCTATCCATGAAGTTGATTTTATTCTTTAACTTGTATATCCCTACTTTGTTTTCCATTCATTCTTTCTGATTATTACAATGTCATTTTACCATTCTTTCATGTTTCTTGCTTTATTAATATTCCAGAGCCCTCTCGCTTGCTGAGATACTGCTTGTGGAGCTTTGGTAATAATTAGCTCAAGCAGTGTAGGCTCCATGTAATAGAAGGAGTAAAAAACATTAGTAGGGATGGTATATAGATCACCAAATTCCAGTGGCAATGTTGAGTGTGACATTAAACAGGAAGTCAGAGCTGCATGCACTAAAGGAACGTCTGGAACTGTGGCTGACTTCAATCTGCATATAGATGGAGTGAATCAAATTAGTCACAATACAATGGAGGACGAATTCCTTAAGTTCCAAATGGGATAGTTTTCTTGTCCAATATGTTGTGGAACAACTGGAGAACAGCTTAAATTTGGTATTACACAATGAGAAAAGAATAATTGGTAACATTGTTGTGAGAGACTCCTTGGGAATGAGTGACCACAATATGATAGAATTCTTCATCAAAGTAGGCAATTACATTTTTACATTACATTACAGTGTGGAAACAGGCCCAACAAGTCCACACCGACCCGCCGAAGCGAAACCCACCCATACCCCTACATTTACCCCTTACCTAACACTACGGGCAATTTAGTATGGCCAATTCACCTGGCCCTGCACATCTTTGGACTGTGGGAGGAAACCGGAGCACCCGGAGGAAACCCACGCAGACACAGGGAGATCATGCAAACTCCACAGTCAGTCGCCTGAGGCGGGAATTGAACCCGGGTCTCTGGCGCTGTGAGGCAGCAGTGCTAATCGCTGTGCCACCGTGCCGCCCACTTAAGTAGTTAATTCTGAGACTGGGATCCTAACTCTTAATAAGGGAAACTACAGTGGTAGGAGTAGTTGACTATAATGGATCAGGGCTGAAAATGTGTTGCTGGAAAAGCGCAGCAGGTCAGGCAGCATCCAGGGAACAGGAGAATCGACGTTTCGGGCATAAGCCCTTCTTCAGGAATGCCCGAAACGTCGATTCTCCTGTTCCCTGGATGCTGCCTGACCTGCTGCGCTTTTCCAGCAACACATTTTCAGCTCTGATCTCCAACATCTGCAGACCTCACTTTCTCCTCCTATAATGGATCAGGAAATGTTACTAAAAGGAATGACAATGGATAGGCAATGGCAAACATTCATAGAGCAAATTGGTGAACTATAAAAATTGTTTAGTTCTTTCTGGCAAAGAGAACAGTGGCCAAATCATACCTCACGAGGGAGTTGGAGATAGAATAGATTTAAGAAAAAGCAACAGACCTGAAGAATGGGAACAATTTAAAAGTCAGCTGAGGAGGACCAAGGGATTGATTAAGAGGGCAAAAATGGTATTAGATTAAGCTTGTGGGGAACACAAGAACCAGCTGTATAAGTTTCCACGTAAAAAGAAAATTAGTAAAAACTAATGTAGGTCCCTTACAGTCAGATATGGGGGAATTTACCAGGGGGAACAAAGAAATGGATGATGAACTAAATTCATATTTCATGGCTGTCTTTACAAAGGAGGAAACAAACAATGTACCAGGAATGATGAGCTTTAGGTGAGAGGAGAAACTGAAATAAATCTGTATTAGTAGAGAAATGGTGGTCACAGGAATTGAAGGCTGATTGAAGGCTGATAAATCCACAGGACCTGATAATCTATATCCTAGAGTACCTAAGGAAGTGTCCCTAGAAATAGTAGAAACCTTGGTGATCATCTTCCAAGATTATTTAGACTCTCGAAGAGTTCCTATAGAATTGAGGGTAGCAAATGTAACCCCAGTAATTAAAAAATGGGAAGTGGAGAGAAAATAGGGAATTATAGACCAGTGAGCATGACTTTGATAGTGGGGAAGATAGAACACTTAGAAAACAGTGATAGAATAAGACAGAATCACATGGATTCAAAAAAGGGAAATCATGCTTGACAAATCTACTAGAATTCTTCAAGGATGTATCTAGCAGAGTTGATCAGGGGAGCAAGTGGATGTGTTTTATTTGGACGTTCAGAGGTTTTGATAAAGTCCTACATAAGAGATTAATGTGTAAAATTAAAGCACATTGGATTGGAGGTACTGTGTTGAGATGAATAGAAAATTAGCTAGTAGACAGGAAACAAAAGTAGGAATAAATAGAGGCAGCCAGTGACTAGTGAGATATGGCAAGGATCATGACGAGGATCCCAGCAATTCACAATATATGTTCATGATTTAGATGAGAGAATTAAACATAATATCTCAAAAGCTGGAGATGAATATGCATACATCAACATTTAAAATTGAAAAGACCTTAACTATGTACCAGAGTCTCACTAGACAGCTGGTTCCATGCAGACTTTGCAGAAAATACAGTGGAATTTTGACATCCCTCATTACAACTTTGATTCAGTTGCAACATAAAAGGCAGTTTCCAAACATGAAACTACTTACATTCCCATTAAGGTTGTGAGGTTTTCTCAAAACATAACAGACCTCTTTGTTAAATTTTGACAGAAAGACCTTAGATGGTGGTCTTTCCCCACTGCACCTTGACTCTGTCTATGATGACCTGCCTAAGGGACGGGGCCAAAAGGGACCAAGCGGGATCTCACTTCATCTCACCATGATGTTGACTGAACCTGCCATGGATTCCATACCTCATTTGTCCCTCTCAGTGATGCTGATCACCTGTTTGTGGTCCTCATCCTTGCCCACTTTTGTCAATGATGCTGACTGCCTGCCAGGCACAGGGTCCTCATCTTGCTCACTCTGCTCAGAGATACTGATTCTTTACCACAGGCTCTCATCTCACTAGTTCCTCTCTATTCATTCACTATTTATAATTCCAATCACATTGCAGTCACATAACTTCTTCCCATCACTCTCACTTGTTCTTCCCCACACAAATCAAATTCCTTTCGGAACTTCCACAGTCCGCTCTCTGGCCAGCCTAATTTGGAGGAAAATAAGTATTAAGTGATCAGGCTTAATGTTGTAGCATTAATCAAGTAATCTGAAACCTTACCCAGCAGACTGCAAGTGAACATTTTATAAATATTCTAAATAGAAGTAAAAGGTCAAACATGGAGGCAGGGCTCAACCTTGTATTCAAAGCTACAAGGTATCATGCTTTGAATGCTATCATAGATTTTAAGTAACAGCCTGATTTCACACCCTGGTGTGTCAGAAATAACATAGTCATAGAGATGTACAGCACGGCAACAGACCCTTCAGTCCAACTCGTACATGACAACCAGATATCCTGAACTAATCCAGTCCCATTTGCTAGCACTTGGTCCATATCCCTCTGAACCTGTCCTAGTTATATACCCATCCAAATACCTTTTAAACGTTATAATTGTACCAGCCTCCACCATTTCCTCGGGCAGCTCATTCCATACACACACCACCCTCTGCATGAAAAGGTTGCCCCTTTGGTCCCTTTTAAATTTTCCCTTCTCACCCTAAACCTATGCCCTCTAGTTCTGGACTTCCCCATCCCAGGGAAAATACCTTGTCTATTTACCCTATCGATGCCCCTCATGAATTTATAAACCTGACGGTCACCCCTCAGCCTCCGAAGCTCCAGGGAAAACAGCCCCAGCCTATTCAGTCTCTCCTCATAGCTCAAACCCTCCAACCCTGGCAATACAAAAAAGAAGTCTGAAATGAAGAGGGAAAACACACAAACATTTAATGCATTATAAATGAATAAATATAAACAATGATAATTTCACTTTAAAATTGAAAAAGTCTTTGAAAATATATACTCCATCAACTTTCTTTGCTAAGACCATGCTTTATAGTTACAAAAATCAATCCTGTTATGTGAATATGCTCGATTATCCCACCTACCCCACCTCTGAAGCAGGTGAAAAGTATCATGGGCCTGATTTTCTGAGGAATGGCAATGTTCCACAGATTATCACTCCATCCCTTCATTTTTGTTGAAAGAAAGGAGCTCCACATTTCTGAGAGGAGTAAGATGCCAAGTGATTGGTGGGTTGCGGGAATTGGGCGATGAGTGAGGCAAGGCATGTAGGATCCCAGAGAGGCAGTCAGGTACTAGGGAGCAGGGCTCAAAATTTGGGTTCCCGGGCAAGGGTGGGACATTGGTTTTGGCAGGTCAGGGTCTGGAAGTAAATGGTCTAGAGTTCTGTAGGTGATCTATGTTAGCATACGTATTGTCTAGCTAACAGAAATCTGTGTCTATGATGAAAACCTGGGTCTTGTGGGATTTCCAAAACCCTGATATCTATTGCTGCGTCCAACTTACATTGTCAAATCTTCACACGTGAGATGATACTGTAATCTATTTATTTCTTCTTTCAATCCCTGTGTTGGGTGAAAAAGGAAGAACATTTATTTAAGACCATAGAGTCATACAGCAAGGAAACAGACCCTTCGATCCAACCAGTCCATGCTTACAAACCTTCACTATTCATGTACTTATTCAAATGTTATTTAAATGTTGGAACTGCACCTGCATCCATTACTTCCTCTGGTACGCGCCATGTAAAAAAAAGGTCCTCATGTCCTTTATAAATTTTTCTCTTCTCACCTTAAAAATATGCCCCCTTGTTTTGAAATCCCCCACTCTATGAAACAGACCCTTGTTATTCACCTTATTTTATACTTTTATACTTAACCTCCAGTGAAGAAAGTCCCATTCTTTCCAGTCTGTTTTTATACCTCAAACCCTCCATTCCCAGCAATATCCTAGTAAATCTTTTCTGAAGCCACTCCACTTGTCCTTCCCATAACAGGACAACAAACAGCATGGTAGCTCAGTGGTTAGCACTGCTACCTCACAGCTCCAGGGACCCAGGTTCAATCCAGCATTGGGTCATTGTGTGGTGTTTGCACATTCTCTCTATGGTGCTATTTCCTCTCACAGTCCAAATATCTATAGGTTAAGTGGACTGCCCCACAATGTCCAAGGATGTGTAGGCTAGGTGGATTAACCATGGCAAATACAGGGTTATGGGATAAGTTGGGGGTCTGGGTCTGGGTAGGATGCTCTTGGAGGGTCGGTAGAGACTTGATTGGCAGAATCGCATCTTTCCGCACTGCATGGATTCTATAATTCTATGAAAAGAAATTTGATTAGCTTCTGTGGTGTCATTTGAATTCACTTCCCTAGGGGGTCAGCCTGAGTCAGTGACATTACTACTGCATCACCACCGTCCTAGGGAACTGTTAGCTGCCAAGCTGTGTTTGAATTGAAACCAGGCCAGTTAACACTGATTGGTCAAGACAATGAAGCAGAGGATGGAATAAGGAATGGTTGTTCTCCTAGCTTTGTTCTCCCAGCCACAGCATTCTCCATGGGTAAGTCTCTACCACTCAGAATGCACTTATGAATGAATCAGCATCATTTTTCTCATCTTGAATAAATCCCTATTCCCTTTGAGATTCAGTATTCTTGCAATTCTGTCCTGAAGAGTGCATAAAAAAAGACTTTGACGGCATGTCATTGCTTTCCAGGAATACTCAAGAATGTCTATTTGTTATAAACTATGTATCAATTCTTTAAATGCTGTCCACTATTTGTCCAATCTTTAATATAGATTCCCAAGCTAGCAGCCAATTTACTACTCACACTTTCATAGTTTCCTTTGTTTAGATTTAATACACCCCACTTTTAAATTGAACTACAAAGGAACCTCGATTATCCAAACGACACAGGCGGGGAGAATTGTGATTGGATAATCAAATGCCGGATTACAGTTTAGCCAAGCATTGGGACATTGCGATCTTGTTCAGATAATTGAATGTTGGATAAGAGGTTCCTCTGTACAGCACTTTCAAACATAGTGAAAAATTCTAACATATTTCTCGAGGCTCATTTACAACAAGATTATTTATTACCCCATTCTCACTGCACATTACTTGATCAAAGCTTATATACTGATAAGACCTTAAATTATCTCGGGGCAGTGACCTGAAAGAAATCCTGGGATTTACATAAAATCAATCGAAACCTGGAGCCCCATTCTAAGTAAGTAAAGAATTAACAGCCATCTAGGTTTGTCGAATACAATATATCAGATGCATGACATTTTGATCTTTTACTTATAAATTCTGTGTCCAATGTATCCTGCCCCATTGGCTACGTGATGAAGGAGCAACGCTCTTAAAGCTTGTACTTTCAAATAAACCTGTCGGATGATAACCTGGTGTCATGTGATTTTCAACTTGATCTAAAATAGCCTATTCTCTGATTAGTTGTTCAACATACTGTTCTAAAAAAACTAGCTTGTATGCATTCCAGGAACTGTCCTTTCTAGCTTTATAGGCTAATCTAGTCAATATGAAGATTGAAACTTCTCATGGTTAAATCTAACACTCAGATGAAAAAAAAATGATCTTCTTTTAGCAACCTTGATGGATTAGCTATATATTTTCAATGTTCTCTAGTCTTATTTTAGACTAGTACAACTTTGGTTTTGATCGTCACAGGTCTAATTAAGTCTTCTGTCATTATGAACATGTCTCAAAATGCTTCAACTGCAACCATATCAGTCCTGATGTGAAATAAATATTTTCATTTTAGTTTTTTTTTTAAGTACTTGCTGATCTTTTGTACTTTGGGATTATTTTACCTTAATGATGTTATTATATTCATCCACAGTTGATTTCAGTTCTTCTGACTGGTTTATTTTCTGTAAAATAGTAATAGAAAGCCATCTCAAAGCACAATGAAGTCGACTAGTCTATATGACCATTTATATGCTAAAGCACTTGAGAAACTTTAAAATCTATCTGAATCTAATTTAACAGCCATGGATAAAAAGTTATACAGTCATAGAGTCATAGACAGGTAAGCATGGAAACATAGAACATAGCACATTACAGCGCAGTACAGGCCCTTCGGCCCTCGATGTTACGCTGACTTGTCATAACAATCTGAAGCCCATCTAACCTACATTATTCCATGTATGTCCATATGCTTGTCCAATGTCGACTTAAATGTACTTAAAGTTGGCGAAACTACTACTGTTGCAGGCAAAGTATTCCACACCCTTACTACTCTCTAAGTAAAGAAACTACCTCTGACATCTGTCCTATATCTATCACCCCTCAATTTAAAGCTCCCTCATGCTCGTTGTCACCATACTTGGAAAAAGGCTCTCCCTGTCCACCCTATCTAACCCTCTGATTATCTTATATGTCTCTATTAAGTCACCTCTCAACCTTCTTCTCTCAAGTCCCTCAGCCTTTCCTCGTTAAGACCTTCCCTCCGTACCAGGCAACATCCTAGCAAATCTCCTCTGCACCCTTTCCAAAGCTTCCACATCCTTCTTATAATGCGGTGACCAGAACTGTACACAATACTCCAAGTGCGGCCACACCAGAGTTTTGTACAGCTGCAGCATAACCTCATGGTTCCAGAACTCGATCCCTCTATTAATAAAAGTTAAAATACTGTATGCCTTCTTAACAACCCTGTCAACCTGGATGGCAACTTTCAAGGATCTGTGTACATGGACACCAAGATCTCTCTGCTCATCCACACTACCAAGAGTGTTACCATTAGCCCAGTACTTTGCATTCCGGTTACTCCGATCAAAGTGAATCACCTCACACTTGTCCATATTAAACTCCATTTGCCAGCTCGCAGCTTATCTATGTCTCTCTGTAAAGAACTCAATAAGGTTTGTGAGGCACGACCTACCCTTCACAAAACCGTGCTGACTATCCCTAATCAAATTATTCTTTTCTAGATGATTATAAATTCTATCTCTTATAAGCTTTTCCAACACTTTACCAACAACTGAAGTAAGGCTCACTGGTCTATAATTACCAGCGTTGTCTTGACTCCCCTTCTTGAACAGGGGAACCACATTTGCTATCCTCCAGTCTTCTGGCACTATTCCTGTAGAAAATGACAATTTAAAGATCAATGCCAAAGGCTCGGCAATCCCCTCTCTGACTTCCCAGAGGATCCTAGGATAAATCCCATCCGGCCCAGGGGACTTCGGTCCAACTCGTACATGCCGATCAGATATCCCAATCCAATCTAGTCCCACCTGCCAGCACCTGGTCCATATCCCTCCAGACCTTTCCTATTCATATACCCATCCAGATGCCTTTTAAATGTTGCAATTGTATTAGCCTGCATCACTTCCTCTGGCAGCTCATTCCATACACATACCACCTTCTGCGTGAAAAAATTGCCCCTTAGGTCTTTTTTATATCTTTCCTCTCTCACCCTAAACCTATGCCCTCTAGTTCTGGACTCCTCCACCCCAGGGAAATGAAGTTGATTCTGTTCTTTAAAGCATATCCATACTTTGTTTTCCATTCATTCTTTCTGATTATTATAATGGCATTTTACCACTCTTTCATGTTTCTTGCTTAATTAATATTCCAGAACCCTCTTGCTAACTGAGATGCTTCTTGTGCAGCTTTGCAACCACTGTAAAAGGATTCTACTCTTGAATCCAATGTCCAGTTTGACAAATTCCATTGTCCACTATCCAATATGTCAAGATCCCTGTTTTAATAAGATCATCTGTGATTTTTCTAAACTCCAAAAGGTATAGGCTGACTGGCTCAATTGTTTTTAAGGTAATGCCAGAGATGAGGGAGTTGCATTACTGGTTAGGGACCATATCACAGCTGTGTTGAGGGAGGATACCTGGAGGGATCTTGCAGTGAGACATTAGAGTTCAGGTATCGGAAGGGTGCAGCCACAATGCTAGAATTGTACCACAGACCTCCCAACTGTCAGCAGGAAATAGAGGAAGAGATATGTAGGCAGATTCTGTAAAGATATGAAAATAACAGGGTTGTTGTGGTGGTGATACTGACTGAGGCTCTCTTAGTGCCAGGGGTTTGGATGGGAAGCAATTTGTTAGGTAGATCTGGCGGGGTGGGGAGTTCAAACAGTACGTGCATGGAGCTGATATTGGGAATTGAGCCCAGCTAAGTGATCAAAGTTTCAGTGGGGGAGCATTTTGGGAATAGTAACCATAATTTTGTAAGATTTTGGATACTTATGGCTAAGGACAAGAATAGACCTCAGATGAAGATGTTAAACTGTGGAAAGGCCAACTATAACCAAATTAGACAAGAATTGGAGAATCTGGATTAGGAGCGGCGGTTTGTGGGTAAATCCATATCTGACATATGGTAGTCTTTTAAAGACCAGTTATAAGAGTGCAGGGAAGGCACGTTCCTCTGAATATGAAGGACATGAATGGCAGAATTCAGGAATCTGGGATGACAGGGGAAATTATCAGTGTCATCAGAAAAAAGGAGGCATACCTAAGGTCTAGGCAACTAAAAAAATAGCCAAAGTCCTTGAAGAATATAAAGTAGGAAGGAGTTCAAAGGATAAGTTAGAAGGGATAAAAGGAGCCATGAAATGTCCTTGGTCAGCAGATTCAAGGAGTATCCCAAGACATTTTGTACATATATTAGGAGCAAGAGGGTAGATGGGGAAAGAGTAGTCCACTCAAGGATAAAGGAGGGAGGCTATGTGTGAAGCAGATGAAGTGAGTGAGATCCTTAATTTTTAATTTTCTTATGGGATGTCAGTGTCACTGGCTAGCCAGCATTTATTGCCCATCACTACTTGCCCTTGAGGAGATGGTGGAGAGTTGCCTTCTTGAACCACTACAGTTAACCTGCTAGTAGTTCACACACAGTGCCATTAGAGAAGGCAATCCAGGATTTTGACCTAGCAACTGTGAAGGATCAGCAATAATATACTTCCAAGTCAGGATAATGAGTGGCTTTGATGGGAAGTTGAAAGTGATGGCATTCTCACATATCTGCTGCCCTTGTCCTTCTAGATGGAAGTGATTATGAGTCTGGAAGGTGCTGTCTGGGAATCTTTGGTACATTTCTGCAGTGCATCTCATAGATAAAACACGCTGTTGCTACTGAGTGTTACTGGAGGAAATGGATATTTGTGGATGCAGTGCCAATCAAGCTGGCTGCTTTGTCCCAGATGGTGTTAAGCTTCTTGACTGTTGTTGGAGCTGCCCTCATCCAGGCAATGTGGGGAGTTTTCCATCATACTCCTGACTTGTGCCTTGTCGATGGTGAAAGGCTTGGGGGAGTCAGATATTGAGTTACTCACCACATTATTCCTAGGCTCTGACCTGCTCTTGTAGCCACCGTATTTATGTGGTGAGTCCAGTTGAGTTTCTGGTCAATGGTAACCCCCAGGTTGTTGATAGTGGGGTATTCAGTGACTGTAACACTATTGTATGTCAAGGGGTGGTGGTTAGATTGTCTCTTATGGGTCATGGTCATAACCTGGCATGTGTGGCACGAATGTTACTTGCCACTGGTCAGCCCAAGCCTGGATATTGTCCAGATCTTGTTGCATTTTGTCCGGATTAAACTCCATCTGCCATTTCTCTGCCCAAATCTGCAACCTAAATATATTCTTTGACAATCCTCCTCACGCTCTGCAACTCTGCCAATTTTGGTATCATCCGCAAACTTAATTAGACCACCTACATTTTTGTGCAGATCATTTACATATATTACAAACAACTTATTTTATTGACCAGCCTCCAGCAGCATTTAAGACTGATGGTTAGGCTTAATACAACTATGCAGAGCATATACAATTCAAATCCTCACCATTCTTCGCTGGATTCCTCATGTAAGGTTCTACAATGATGTGGAGGTGAAGTGATTTCACCTGACGAAGGAGCAGCACTCCAAAAGCTTGCAATTTCAAATAAACCTGTTAGACTAGGTGTCAGGTAACTTCTGACAAGGTTCTACTGAAGGGCTTATGCCTGAAACGTCGACCCGCCTGTTCCTCGGATGCTGCCTGATCAATTGTGCTTTTCCAGCACCATACTTTTTGACTTTTTGAAGGTTCTACAATGACATAGGTTGTCAATTTACATATCAAAGGAAATTAGTATCTTTTCCAATGGGAGCCTTGGACAACTTAAAGTCATTCAATGCAGTATAGTACCTGGCAGATTTCTGGTGTGGGTTGACCATAACAGGTCACGTCATCAAATTCCAGTGCCTATGCCTGTTTATAGGTGCAAAACTGGCATCTTCCAGTAGGTTGATTTGCTGAAAACTATTTCTAGTTATTAATGAACATAATTGATATTTACTTTAGGAAATCTGATTAGTAACTATGTGAATGCAGACTTAGTATAAAACAAGCCACCTCAGTTAAACCCACCTCAGTTAGTAAGACATCCTTATCCGACAATAGTCTCTTGGCTTCATACAATCGGCTCTTTAAAACAAAAGCATTAACATTTTAGATAATCATAGTAAACTTTGTTCAACGATGTGCAGATTAGGTGGATTGGCAATGTTAAATTGCTCATAGTGTCCAGGGATCTGTAGGTTAGGTGGATTAGCCATGTGAAATGTAAGGTGATAGGATAGGGGGGCTGAGTCTAGGTGGGATGTTTTCAGCAAAGTCAGTGTGGACTGTTTGGGCTGAATAGCCTATTTCCACACAGCAGAAATTCTGTAATTTTTTGCAGCATCATCTTGTGCCAAGAAACTGAATATCATGATAATATGATGGTGAACTCAATTAGGTGGATAGCTGGTTGGCGATGCATACTGCCACCAACATTTGCTGCATCAGCTGATATTGTAGGAAGGACTCTCCTACTCAACTTTTTCCCTCACCTGAGCCATCGTGACCTTCAGGTTTAACCACTAACACTAGAACAGTATGGATGTACTGCTGAGGTTATATAAGACTCTGGTCAGACCGCATTTGGAATATTGTGAGCAGTTTTGGCTCCACATCTAAGGAAGGATGTACTGGCATTGGAGGGGGTCCAGTGGAAATTTGCAAGAATGATCCTAAGGGGTGAAGGGCTTATCATATGAGGAATGGTTGAGGACTCAAGTATGTCTGTATGTATGAAATCTGTACTCAATGGAGTTTAGACAAATGAGGGGAGATCTGATTCAAACTTACAGCAAACTGAGAGACTTGGACAGAGTGGCTGTGGAGAAGATGTTTCCACTAGCAGGAGAAACTCGGACCCAAGGGCACAGCCTTAGAGTGAAGGGACGACACTTTAGAACTGAGATGAGGAGATGTTCTTCAGCAAATGAGTGGTGAATCTGTGTAACTCATTGCAGCAGAGGACTGTGGAAGCCAAGTCATTCAGTGTATTTAAGAAAGAGATACATAGGTTCCTGATTAGTAAGGGGATCAAGAGTTACAGGAAGAAGACAGAAGAATGGGAATCAGAAATATACCAGTCAAAGAATACAGGAGAATATAGATAGACTGGAGATTTGGACGGAGAAGTGGTGATGGAGGTCAATCCAGGCAAATGTGAGGTGATGCATTCTGGGAACTCTAATTCTAGAGTGAATTATACAATGAACAGAAGAGCCTTGGGAAAAGTTGATGAGCAGAGAGATCTGGGAGTTCAGATCCATTGTACCCTAAAGGTTGCTGCACAGGTGGATAGAGTGGTCAAGAAAGCATATGGTATGCTTGCCTTCATCGGACGGGTATTGAGTATAAGACCTGGCAGGTCATTTTAAAATTGTGCATGACAGTGGTTCGGCTGCATTTAGAATACTGTGTACAGTTCTGGTTGCCATATTACCAAAAGGATGTGGACGCTTTGGAGAGGGTGCAAAGAAGGTTTATGAGGATGTTGCCTGATATGGAAGGTGCTAGCTATGAAGAGGAGTTGAGTAGGTTAGGATTGTATTTATTAGAAAAAAGGAGATTGAGGGGGGACCTAATTGAGGTCTACAAAATCATGAAGGGTATAGACAGGGTGGATAGAGATAAACTTTTTCCCAGGGTGAAGGATTCAATAACGAGAGGTCACGCTTTCAAGGTGAGAGGTGAAAATTTAAGGGGGATACATGCGGCAAATACTTTACACAGAGGGTAGTAGGTGCCTGGAACATGTTGCCAGCAGAGATGGTAGAAACAGGCATGGTAGATTAATTTAAGATGTGTCTGGACAAATACATGAGTAGGTGGGGAGCAGAGAGATATAGATGCTTAGGAATTGGGCGACAGGTTTAGACAGCGGATTTGGACCAGCTCAGGCTTGGAGGGCCAAAGGGCCTGTTCCTGGGCTGTAAATTTTCTTTGTTCTTTGTTCTATGATTGAATGGTAGAGCAGACTCAAATGGGCTGAATGGCCTAATTCTACTCTTATATCTTATGGTCTTTCTTAAATGACAGAGCAGCCCTATGATCTGGTAAGACTATCGTGGCTTTAATTCTATTTCACTTATCGTTCTCCTGATCATTTATTGTCATTGCTTCAGCAGATAACCTGATAACACTCCAAGAAAGGTCATTAGCACCATCTCTTCAGCCTCCTGCAGTTGTTCTGCCAAAGAGCAATGGATAAAACCTTAACCCCGAGCCCAAAAACAGAAATTCAACTCATCTATTCGTAAAGGATAAACAGCAATAGTATATTTTCAATCCGACAGTCAAAAATTTGCTTTCACTTATTTAATATTGGGAAATTCTAAATCAGCAATCTGATTAGCTTGTCCTACAATGGATGTGCTGTCGCAGTCAATGTGGTGTCCTTCCTCATCTGTATGTAAGCATACTAGTGATAGTGAGTCATATCTTTTGATGGCTAGTTGGTGTTCATGTACCTTGGTGGCTAGTTTTCTGCCTGTTTCTCCGATGTAGTGTTTGTTACAGTACTTGCATAGTATTTTGTAAATGACATTCGTTTTGCTGGTTGTTTGTCTCAGGTCCTTTAGACTCATTAGCCGCTGTAAATGTGTTGATAGGTTTGTGTGCTACCATGATGCCAAGGGGTCTGAGTAGTCTGGAAGTCATTTCAGAGATGTCTTTGATGTAAGGTAATGTGGCTCGAGTTTCTGGGTGCATTGTGTCTGCTTGTTTGAGTTTTTTGTTGAGAAATCGGCAGACTGTGTTATTGGGTACCCATTCTTCCTGAATACACTGTACAGGTATTTTTCTTCGGCATGTCATAATTCCTGGTTTGAAATTTCCATTAATTGTTGGTTCTACTGTGACATCTAGGAATGGGAGTCTGTTGTCATTCTCTTACTCTTTTGTGAATTTTATGCCAGTAAGGATATTGTTGATGGTGTTGTAGGTTTCCTCTAATTTGTTTTGTAATCACAAAGGTGTCATCCACGTAGCGGACCCAAAGTTTGGGTTGAATCGTTGGGAGGGCTGTTTGTTCGAGTCTCTGCATTATTGCTTCTGCTAGGAACCCTGATTTTGGTGATCCGTTGACTTGTTTGTAGGTCTGCTTATTGTGGTGGGTGTTGAGGCACAGGTCAGCAAGCAAACTTACAACCTGAACCACAAATCCTCTCAAAAATCACAAACACCTATGAGCCCAATACACTAAAACTAGCCTGAAGATGGGAACCAATGCCATCCGACTGAGCGCCACCTGCAAATAACTGTACTTCCTGCATGAATCAGGTACTAGCAAAATGTCTAAAATACAGACCACCGCTCAGCACCCCACAAGCCAAAAGAATAGCAGAACAGGACGACTGCAGAACGTTGCGAGAAATGATTAACAATGCCCACAATTGACTCCAGAAATACAATCGGGAAATTTTGCACCAAAAAACTTTATCTACTAACATGACAGACCATGAATGGACAGATACACTAGAACGAACCATAAGCATCAAACAGCAACAAACACAGATAATGAAAATAGTAACCCTACTAACAGGGTAAACTGGACAAACTCACAAAAAAGGACAATACAGACAACACAGAGGCTTGGATAAAACACCTATCAGACTAACCACTAACAGATACGGAAAAAAGCCATCCTAGTTAGAGGGTTAAACTACACCTGCAGAGATGCAGACAAAAAGGACTTCCTCACAGCATGAGAATCAATACTGAAGGACAACTGGCTCACAGAAGAAACCCAGCAGGCCATCAGACAGATAGTTGCACCAACACTAACTGGGAAAAAGGAAACACATTCAACTCACAGGAAAGGAAAGCCCCTGAAAGCCTCAAAAAAGACAAAGACATTGTAATCCTACCTGCAAACAAAGGACGCATAACTGTCATTCTAAACAGAACAGAGCACATTGAAAAAGCGAAGTAACTGGTTGCAGATAATGGCACTTGCCAAGAGATGGCAATAGACCCAAACCCCCTACACACACACACACACACAAAACCGTTTTACATCCAAATTGAAAAGGCTTCAGAAATCAGGTCAATTAAACAGATTTCCAAAAAATGAAATAGGATCCAACACAACCCACTTCTACAGAATCCCTACGGTAAACAACGCAGGACCCCCCCCCCCCCCCAACCTTTCAGACCCATAGTCTCACTACTTGGAACACTGACATACAGACTAGCCAAAGAACTCCACCAGAAACTGAAATACCTAGTAGAAGACTCATGCCACTCCATTCACTCCATCCAGGAATTCATGAACACCATCAAATACACCAAGATAGAAGAGGATGAAACAATGCTCTCCTTTAACGTAACAGTCCTGATCACATCAATTAACATCAAGCTGGCCAAAATAAACACTGACTGCACTACTGGAGGTACCAAGGACACAAACACCAGACAGCACCAACTTCATCAGCAAAGACACCATCCTCAATGTTAGCAGATCTGTACCTCACCAAACACTTCACATTCAATAAGAAGACCTACAAACAAATCAATGGATCACCCATGGGATCACCAAAATCAGGGTTCCGAGCAGAAGCAGTAATGTAGAGACTTGAACAAACAGCCCTCCCAACTATCCAACCCAAACTTTGGGTCCGCTACATGGATGACACCTTTGTGATTAAAAAATGAAACAATTTAGAGGAAACCTACAATGCCATCAATAATATCCTTACTGGCATAAAATTCACAAAAGAGGAGGAGAATGACAACAGACTCCCATTCCTAGATGTCATAGTAGAACAAATAGTTAATGGAAACTTCAAACTAGCATCTACAGGAAAACAACAAACACAGACCAAATATTTAACTACAGAAACAATCATCCCATCATCCACAAATGGAGCCGCATCAAGATATTTTTTCGATGAGCCACAGCACACTGCAAACTACAAACGGCCAAAGGAAAATATCTATATAGCGTATTCAGGAAGAATGGCTACCCAGTAAACACAGTCTGCCGATTTCTCAACAAAAACACCCAAACAATCAGACACAATGCACCCAAAAACTCTAGCCACATTACCTTACATTACCTCACTGTAGCACACAAACCGACTAACACAGAGCGGCTAATGAACCTAAAGGACCCGAGATAAACAACCAGCAAAACGAATGTCATTTACAAAATACCATGAGAGGACTGTAACAAACACTACAACAAACAAACAGGCAGAACACTAGCCACCAAGATACATGGACACCAACTTGCCATCAAAAGACATGACCCACTATCACTAGTATCCTTACATACAGATGAGGAAGGACACCACATTGACTGGGACAACATGTCCATTGTAGGACAAGCTAAACAGAGACATGCATGGGAATTTCTAGAGGCCTGGCGTTCTAACCAGAACTCCATCTATAAACACATTGATTTAGACCCCATCTTTTTCTGAGAAAAAGAACCGGAAATAATATCACCACCTTGAGAAACCAAGACACATAAACAGAAAGTAGGATGTAACACCAGCACTTCACTGGAGTCTCACTGATGATGTTAACTATTATGGTGACAAAATGTCTGAAAACCTTCCAGCTCAACGAGCAAACTTACAAGCTGAACCTCAACCTGAGCTACAAATCTTCTCAAAGGCATCGTGGGACTTCTGGTGCGATTCTACCACAAATCTTTTCAAAGATTTGTGGTGGAATCGCACCAGAAGAGCCACAAGGCCTTTCTTGATGTCAGCAGCATCTCCTGCCTTCTTTTATGCATTTGCCCAGCAATGTGTGTCTCTTCAAGTAGTGGTGAATTGTCAATAAAGAGGAATTTATAGCTTGTTCAATGTATTATTAATGCCAGAAACCACCTAACGAATATTCAGCTTCCTATCTGACCAAACATACTGAACACGCTAGACATCAAGAGTTTTCGACATGGAAGCCAGCATGGATACTTGGCAACTTCAGTTGGCCATTTACTCCAAAAGACTTTCAAGTTGGAGAGCTTTAAAAGTTGGCACAGTGCCAGGCATGTCATTCAACTCAGTGCGTGTCGAGTTGTTCTGGGAATGGTGCATAGTAAGATGGAACTGGAATTGGATGTGAAGGACACCATAGTAGTGGGCTAGGTAGTTAATAAGCTGAATTTGGTAACATACAGCAAGAAAACGTGATAGGCCCAGTGGTGAAAAACCTCTAAAAAAACGAAATTAAGTTCTAACTTAACCAAAACAAAATTTTTACCTGCTGCAGTTGTTGGCCTCAGCCAATGCAGCTCAATAGGGAAGATGAATAAAACACATTAATGAGGGTTTCCACTCACAGCTGCTACACTCAGCAATCATTGTTAGAATGCCAAATAGTTAATCAACAGGTTCTTATCGGATCAGATTTTACTTTGATATCTTCATAGTGAAAACATGCAGAGCATCACTATCAAGCACAGTCCTATTTTTACCAAATGTTTATATTTCTGGTGAAAACAGCAGCAGACCCTGAAGTGAAATGGCATGGATATGGTAATAACTTGCTGCACCAAAAAAACTCATTCTTAGAAACTGTCAGAATTCTTTTTTGCATTTATCTAACACTGTAGTGACATACCTTCAGCTCAACCTTCTCTGATATCAGTTCTTCATTTCTCCAGTGTGCATAGTCTTTCTCAGCTATTAGTTTTCCATTCTGCATTGGATGGAAGAAAAGTGAAACCTTACATTTTTAATATACCAATATTCTACTAAATTTCAACCTTAAATCCATCAGATATCCTTTTTAAAAATGATTCTATTTTTTCCCCCAACAAATCACCTATGGTATATTCTTTTCATCCGTTAACCACCAGCAGTAAATCATATGTGTTTACCAATTGAATAATTTACACGCAAAGCCTGTTAACGGATTTGCCATCAAAGATGGAGAGATAGGGAGAGGGGGAAGACAATTAAATCAAAATGGATTTGGAAGGGGAGAAAAAACACTCCACACCCTGCAAAATTATCATATTTTATTTAAAAGGGATGGGAAACAGAGAGAAGTGATTAATGGATGTTTTTTTTTCAAACTGGGGCAACAGTTGCAGCAGAGTTATCCAGGAGTCAGTGTTGGCACTCTTTCTTTTTCCTGATTATATAATAAGCAGAACTTCAGAAACAGGGCATAGTTTCAAAATTTATACATGATTCAATACTTGGAGGCACTGTGAACTGTGAAGATAGTGTAGTACTTCAAAATGGGGTGAAATGCACTGACAAATGGCAAATAAAGTTACATATAAAGAGGAGCAGAAGTCCACTCAGTGTCTAAAGCTTGCTCCGTCATTCAATAAGATCTTGGCTGATCTGATTAATCCACAGTCCCAGCTGCCCTGATAAAATTTCATCTCCCTTACTAATCAAGAATCTATTTACCATTTCCTTCAGGTTCAGTAAGGAGTTGTCCAAAATGATTCATCTTGGTTGGAAAAACACAAAGACACAGTATTAAACAAAGGAAGTGAGTGAGCAGAGAAACCTGGGTGTGTATGTGCATCAGTCATTGAAGGTGGCAGAAGTTGAGAGCACAATTGATAAAACATAGACTATCCTAGGCTCTATTACTTGGGGTTTAGTATACTGAGTCGACCTCAACTGAAGTACAATGTTTAATTCTGAGCACCATACTTTCAGAAAGACAGGAGGGCATCAGAGGGAATGCTGAAAAGGTTCATCATAATGGAACCAGGAATAACAGTTAGATGATTATAAAAATAGAAAGAAAGGCAGGACTGTTTTATTAATGAAGTCTGAGAGAAAAATTGAGAGGTATTAAAAATTGCAAAGGGTTAGGATTGGGTAGATCAGGATTAACTGCTGCTGTGTTACCATAGTCAATAGACAATAGGTGCAGGAGTAGGCCATTCAGCCCTTTGAGCCTGCACCGCCATTCAATATAATCATGGCTGATCATTCCTAATCAGTATCCTGTTCCTGCCTTATCTCCATAACCCTTGATTCCACTATCTTTGAGAGCTCTATCCAACTCCTTCTTAAATGAATCCAGGGAGTGGGCCTCCACTGCCCCCTGTGGCAGAGCATTCCACACAGCCACCACTCTCTGGGTGAAGAAGTTTCTCCTGAGCTCTGTCCTAAATGGTCTACCCCGTATTTTTAAGCTGTGTCCTCTGGTTCGGCACTCACCCATCAGTGGAAATATGTTTCCTACTGCCAGAGTGTCCAATCCTTTCATAATCTTATACGTCTCAATCAGATCTCCTCTCAATCTTCGAAACTCAAGGGTATACAAGCCCAGTCGCTTCAGTCTTACCAGACCATAGGACTGCTGTCTTATTAGAGAGAGGAGACTGGTGGTGATTTAACCTCAGGGCCACCAGATCTCAGGTGAGGGAAGAGGTTGAAAAGATCTTCATGGTACCTTCATGGTAACCTCAAACCAGTGAAAGGAATTGAACCCACACTGTTGGCATCACTGTGCTATACAAACCAACAATCCAGCCAACTGAGTTAAATCAATTTCCAGATTAACTGTACTCACTGGAAGAAGAAGCAAAAATGAAAGAGCATAGATTATGTAATTGGCAAAAGAAGCATAAGGTAAACATGTGAAAAAACTTCACACAGTAAGAGTTAGTGTCTAGAAGATGCTGCCTGAGTTTGTGGTGGTAGCAGATTAAATCAAGGAATTCAAAAGAGTATTCAACTGCTTTCTGAAAAGGAAGAGAAAGGGAGAAAGTAGGAAAAGTATCACTGAATTGTTCATTGTGGGAAGTGTCAAGATTAGAGTAGTGCTGGAAAAGCACAGCAGGTCAGGCAGCATCCAAAAAGCAAGAAAATCGACTTTTCGGGCAAAAGCCCTTCTTCAGGGGCTTATTAACCTGGGCCAATCAGGGATCTCTGGCTGACAGACATAAACAGGAGCCCTACTGGGGCGGGCTGCCCCAGAGATGGTCGGAAGGTGCTGAGGGTGGTTAGTGAAGCCGGAAGGTGGGTAGGCCGTCCTGACCACTGTCACCCCTGGTGGGCTGTCCTAGAGGTGGTCGAAAGGTGTGTCAGGGCGGACCGAGAACTGGAAGGGGCATGGGGTGGACCGAGAACCGGAAGGTGGGTAGGGGCGGGCTTCCTTAGTGGTCGGAAGGTGGGAGGGGTGGGGGCTTGCTGAGTCTGTATTGTCTGCACTTTTGTATGTAACAGTACTGTGTAATGTACAACTGTCATTGCTGTTGTCTCTTTATATCTTTATGTGAAACTGGGATTTGAGGTTAGTCCTCATGTTCCTGTAAACTGTTTGAACGGGAGGGTTTGGGGCCTGGCTTTGCTGCTCCTCTCCCTTGTAAAATTGCTGTCTCTTGTATGCAGCTGTAAATGTAACTGTTTGTTGTAAACTGTTTTTGTAATTTGTTTAATAAAATAAAATATAAGTAGAAGCTCAAAAAATAAATAAATAAATAAACAGGAGCCCTGCCCTTTGATGTGAAGGGCAATATTTGTCACTGGCCACCCGGGTGTTTTCCTATCTTCCTGGTGGTGGAACTTGAATAAAGATTCGTGTGTCTCACACCTGCACACACACACACACCATGGGTGCTGGGGGGAAAAAATAAGCACTACTGCACCTAGGTGGTAGTGTGGGGGTTAAAAAAAAAGGGAGAAAAAAGAATATATAAATAGTAATTTAAAAAAAAGAAATAAAAAAATAAATAAACAGGAGCCTAAGGGCAGTGTTTGTCACTGGCCACCCGGGTATTTTCCTGTCTTCCTGGTGGTGGAAATTGAATAAAGATTCGTACACCTTGTGTCTCTCACTATGTCTCACACCTACACACACACACCATGGGTGCTGGGGAAAAAATAAGCACTACTGCAGTTAGGCGGTAGTGTGGGGGTTAAAGGGAAAAAAAAGAAAAAATTTTTTTAAAAAATAAACAGGAGCCTGCCCCCCACTTCACTGTTTGATCACACAGCATTGCCCTTTGATGTGAAGGAGAAAGTGAGGTCTGCAGACATGGATACAAGACCAAGTCAGATGTTGGAAATCCTGCAATGAGTGACTCTTCTCCTGACTCTCCAAAGCCTGCAGTCTTCTTCTTGCCCTCTCCGCCTCCACCCTACTCCGACCTATCACCTTCACCTTTACCTCTTTCCACCTATCACATTTCCAACTCCCCTCCTCCAAGTCCCTCCTCCCTACCTTTTATCTTCTCCTGCTGAACACTCTCTGCTCATTCCTGAAGAAGGGCATGTGCCCGAAACGTCGAATCTTCTGTTCCCTAGATGCTGCCTGACCTGCTGTGCTGTTCCAGCAATAAAGTTTCAGCTTTGATGTGAAGGGCAATGCTTGTCACTGGCCACCCGGGTGTTTTCCTATCTTCCCGGTGGTGGAAATTGAATAAAGATTCGTGCACTTTGTGTCTCACACCTGCACACACACACCATGGGTGCTAGGGGAAAAAAAACAGAGCATTAAAAATAAGCACTACTGCAGTTAGGCGGTAGTGTGGGGATAAAAAAAGACTGTAAGAAAACATAAATAAATAGATCAGTTCCCCCTCCAACTTTATTTTGATTTAGTCCCTGCCCTCCCCTTAGCAAAAAAAAATAAACAGGAGCCTGCCCCCCACTTCACCGTTTGATCACACAACATCGTCCTTTGATGTGAAGGGCTCTGCTTGTCACTGGCCACTTGGGTGTTTCCTTTCTTCCTTGTGGTGGAAATTGAATAAAGATTCGTACACCTTGTGTCTTTCACTGTGTCTCACACCTGCACACACATGAGTGCTGGGGAAAAAATAAGCACTACCGTAGTTAGGCGGTAGCGTGGGGGTAATAATAAGAAAAAGAGAAAAGAAAAAAAATAAATAGACAGGTATCTCCAAGGTTCTGTTCACTCTGAGAGCTGGCTCTGAGGGAGCTGGTTCAGTGTGGAGTGAAGGGAAGGACTCTGCTCTCTCAAGGGAAGAGGAGACTGATTTTTTGTCGTTGGTTTCTTTGCAGTAAGGAGTTTTATTTTGAAGTTCTTTTGGTTCTTTATATTGTTTACAGAAATTGTTTGTTTGTTTTCTGGGAAAAAATAAACAGGAGCACTCCCCCCCCCCCCCCCTTCACTGTTTGATCACACACCAATGCCCTTTGATGTGAAGGGCACTGCTTATCACTGGCCATTTGGGTGCTCCTTTTCTTCCTGGTGGTGGAAATTAAATAAAGATTTGTGCACCTTGTGTCTTTCACTGTGTCTCACACCTGCACACACACATGGGTGCTGGTAAACAAAAAGCACCACCTCAGTTAGGCAGTAGTGTGTGGGGGGGGGGGGGGGGGAGGAGAAAAGAATTTTAAAAACTGGAGTATCATGCCTGGAAACGCCTTGGCGTGCCCATTTGCCACCGGGCAGTGGGGATCCCCAGTGGAGGGGGTCTCTACTTGAGAGTCCTCCCCCTTTCTCTCAGGGATCTGGGGTGGAGGGTGGTGCACACGGCAATCCCCTGCAACTGCAGATTGCAGTGGTTCACGGACTCCCAGACCAACTGCTTGTTCTGTGGTGCTGTGGAGTCCGTGGACCATGCATATATTGGGTGTGGGCACTTGCACTCCCTTTTTGATTTTCTTAAAAACCTTCTTCTCTGTTTTCGGTTGCACTTCAGTCCCACGCTCCTGATCTTTGGACACCTGGTCCAGAGGATAGGTCAGAGGATCTCCCTATTCATCTCCTCCCGGACCTGTCCAAACAGGCCATAAATAGGTCCAGACAGCGGTCTGTGGAAGGGGTCGTTAGGGCCGATTGCCTGCCCCTCTTCCACAGTTATGTGAGAGTCCGGAAGTCCCTGGAGAAGGAGCATGCGGTGTCCACCAACACCCTTGACATTTTCAGGAAAAGGTGGGAGCCGCAGGGAGTGGAGTATATTATTTCCCCCTCCAACTCTATTTTGATCTAATCCCTGCCCTCCCCTTCACTGTTTGATTACGCAGCACTGCTCTCTGAAAAGGACACTGCTTGTCACTGGCCACTCGGGTGTCTCCTTTCTCCCTGGTGGTGGGATATAAATAAGGATTTACACTTTTGTTGTTTTTCACTGTGTTCGACACTTGCACACACACGACATGGGTGCTGGGGAGAAATAAGCACTACCGCTGTCAGTCGGTAGTGTAGGGGGAGGAAAAAAAAAGAAAAACAGGAGTGTCAGTTTCTGAAAAAAAAGGAGCCCCACCACCCGGACACACCTTGGTGCGCCCATTTGCCACCGGGCGGTGGGGATCCCCAGTTGAGGGCTCCCTACAAGGGGGCCCTCCCCCTTTCTCTCAGGGATCTGGGATGAAGAGTGCTGCATGCAGCAGTCCCCTGCAACAGCAGATCGCGGTGGTTGTTCTGTGGTGCTGTGGAGTCCATGGACCATGTATATATTGGTATGGGCATTTGCACTCCCTTTGTAGTTTGCTGGAAAACCTTCTCCTCTGCTTTTGGTTGCACATCAGTCCCACGCTCCTGCTCTTTGGGCAACCGGTGCAGAGGGGGGAGGGTAGGTCAGAGGACCTCCTCATGGGTCTGCTCCTGGGCCTAACCAAACTGGTCATAAACAGGTCCAGGCTGCAGGCTGTGGAGGAGGTCATTATGGCCAATTGCCTGCCCCTCTTCGATGGTTATGTCAGGCTCAGGTATCCCTGGAGACGGAGCATGTGGTGTCTACTAACACCCTCGAGGCTTTCAGGGAGATGGGCATCACAGGGAGTGGAGTGTTTTATTTCCCCCTCCAATTCTATTTTGATTTAATCCCTGCCCTTCCCTTCACTTTTTTGAACACTCAGCATTGCCTTTTGATAAGAAGGACCGTGCTTGTCACCGGCCACTCTGGTGTTTCCTTTCTTCCTGGTGGTGGAAAATGAATAAAGATTTATACATTTGTTGTCTTTCACTGTGTCTCACACCTGCACACACAGGTGTGTGTGCTGGGAAAAAAAAGAAAAATAAACAGGACCCTCACCACCTGGACACACCTTGGCATGCCCATTTTCCTGTAGGTGGTGGGGATCCCCAGTGGAGGAGTCCTATGTGGGAGTCCTCCCCATTTCTCAGGGGTCTGGGGTGGAGGGTGCTGCACGCAGCAGTCCCCTGCAACAGCAGATTGCAGTGGTTCACGGACTCCCAGCCCATCTGTTCTTTGTTGCTGTGGTATCCATGGATCGTGTATATAATGGGGTGTGGGCGTTTGCACTCCTTTTTGATTTTCTTAAAAACCTTCTCCTCTGTTTCTGGTTGCACTTCAGCCCCACACTCCTGATCTTTGGGCACCAAATGCGGAAGGGTGTGGCGGTGGGGGGGGTTGGGATAAGTCACAGGACCACTTTATGGGTCTGCTCCTAGGCATGGCCAATCTGGCCATAAACAGGTCCACGCAGCGGGCCATGGAGGGGGTTGTTAGGGCCAACTGCTTGCCCCTCTTCTGTGGTTACATTCGAGCCTGGGTGTGGAGTGTTTTATTTCCCCTTCCAACTGAAGTTTGATTTTGTCCCTACCCTCCCCTTCACGTTTTTGATCATGCAGCATTACCCTCTGTCGAGAAGGGCACTGCTTGTCAGTGGCCACCCTGGTGTTTCCTTTCTTCCTTGTGGTGGAATATAAATAAAGATTTATGCATTTGTTGCTCTTCATTATGTCCGACACCTGCACACACACGACATGGGTGCTGAGGAAAAATAAACCCTACTGCTGTTAGGCAGTGGTGGAAAATAAAATTAAACGGAAAAAAAACAGGAGCCTGAATACTCCTAGGACTGGCTCTGATCTAGCTAGTCAAAATCCATTTACTGTGCACATGTAAACAAAGAGGTGATTTGGTGACGTAATACTTGCCTCCATGAAGTTATTTCAGTGGCAATGAGAGAAAACAATATGCTCCTGAAGGAAAATTTGCAACAGTTGTCTTTGGGTTGGAGTAAACATTTCTGGAACTATGCCTTTATTTGGGAAGCTTGACTCATTCAATCCTGCCTTCGAAAACTTGGCCCAGTATGTGGAAAGAACGTGTTTTTTTTCCGGGCAAAAGATATTGGAGCAGATGAAAAGCGGCGAGTAATTCTTCTGACTGCTTGTGAGCCAGCAACATTTTCAGTTATTAGAAGCCTAACTCTCCCAGATGCTAAAACATTTCAAGAGTTGACAGATTTAGTTAAGCAATATTATGATTCAAGGTCTCTTCTAATCCTGAGATGCTATTAGTTTTACTTGTCATTCAAAAACTAGGGGAATCCATATCAGAATTTTTGATGCAGTTAAGATGACTAGCAGAGGCATGTGATTTTGGGGTAACCTGAGGAGATGTTGAAAGACCATTTGGTATACGCAATTAATGACATAACCATGCAAAATTGCCTACCAACTGAAGCCGGACTGGACTTCAAACAGGCACAACAACTGGATTTGACATTAGAGATTAGATGTGTAGCAAATGAAACATGTGAGTTACAGGGTATCCCGATGGAACTGGACACTCTCACCTGTCCTACTGAGCTTGGGGAGCATCACCTGAGTGTATGCAATTGCATAGCCTCATGCAAGATATATCCTGAGCAGAGGGACTCTAGGTCAGCCTACAGCAAAATCCCACAACAAAGCTGAGTTTCAGCCAAAAGGCTAAATGGTTCTTCAGGATTTGAGCCAGCCAGCCATTGTAATTGCTGCCAGAATGCAGACTGAAGACATCAAAGAAGTGCAATGAAGCCTGACTTTACTAAGGGAACTCATAGGCTGGTATCCAGGAGAGTGCATAGCCTGGAAAGTCCACCTACATGTGGTGTGGAATAGTTAAATTCCTTAGCAACATCTAAATCAGAACCAATCAAAATAAATGTCTGGTTAAACAGCCACCCAATTCTAATGGAGATCAATACTGGTGCAGCTAGATCAGCGATTGCAGAATCAGTCTTTAACAAGTTTCTCTCTGGACCCTAACTCTTAAGTTTGCACAAGACCTTCATCAGACTGAGGACATGTACCAGGGAACGATTACAGATTAAGCGTACAAACTCTGTTCTGATCTCCTATGAGAAGCAATTGGTGCAGATACCACTAATTGTAGTAAAAGGCTCAGACCCAAGCTCAATGAAGTGGAATTGGGTTGAGATTCACCTCGATTGCCTCAACATTTTTCTAATAGAGAATGGTAGCCTGAGTGAAGTCCTAATTACATACCCAGAAGTTTTTCAAGAAGGTCGAGGGATTATCAAAGGAACCAAAAAGCAATTCCACAATTCTGCAAAGTCCGCTCAGTTCCATTTCCTGAAGTGCACAAGTAGAAGCAGAAATCAGGAGGCTGGAAAGTGAAGGAGTCATCAAACCGGTACAGTTTGCGGAATGGGCAGCACCAGTCATACCAATTGTGAAGCCTTTGCAGGGATTTCAAGAAATGGTAAACCGCTTCTTGCAGCTCAATAAATACCCAATCTTTTGCACAATGAGGTTGGATGCAAAACTGGCAGGGGAACTGTCCTTCACCAAGCTGGACATCAGCCATGCGTACCTGCAAGTGTGACAAGATGAGGAGTCCTAGACGTATGCCACAATTAAAACCCATTAGAGTTATCATCAGCCTGTGCCTTTGTCCAGTGGACAAAGTAGAACATTTTACAAGGTTGATGTCAGGTTGCCACTTATCTGGATGATATGTTAATAACCAGGAAGACCAATAAAGAGCACTTGAAGAACTTGGATATAGAGCTTAAACGGTTCTCCCAGTCAGAGCATATGCCTTAGAAGGGAAAAATATGTGTTCCAGACACCCCAAGTGACCTACCGCTCCAGAGTCGACAAAACCGTGTAATTCGAAGATAAAGCAAGGGCAATCAAAGGTGCCCTAGCTCCCATGTCTGAACCAGAATTAGGTCTTTCCTTGGGTTGGTAAATTATTGCGGAAAATTCATATGTAACCTGGCCTCCATCTTGGCACCCTTACACCTGATATTGAGAAAGAGTATCAGCCTTGGAAATGGCAACGAGGCCAAGAGATAGCTTTTAGATAATTGAAAAAGCAGCTATCATCCTCTAAAATGTTAGCGCACTATGAACCCAAATAAGATCTGGTGCTCACATGCAATGCCTCCCCATAAGGCATTGGGATAGTGTTGGCTCACCAGTGGCCCAAGAGATAGAAACGCCCAATAGAATGCTTCACAGACTTTAGCTGATGTCAAAGAAGGAAGGTTTGATGGTCATCTTTGGTGTGAGAAAATTTCGCCAATACCTTTACAATGCAAACTTATAATAGTAATGGATCACAAACCCCTGCTAGGGCTTCTTAGGGAGGGCAATTGGTGCTGCCCATAGCTTCAGATCAAATTCAGCAGGGAGCCCTTATTGTCAGTTAAGCTGGAACAAGTTGGAACATCGTCCGGGAGGCCAAGTGGCAAATGCAGATGCCTTGAGCCGCTTCCCACTGGCAGATACACCACCGGTGGTTCCTCCCTTGGAAGCGTCCATTCTGGTTTTAAACTTTCTGGACACCCTTCCAGTCACCTCTGACAATATCTGACACAAAAAGATCCCGTCTGGGCAAAACTAAAACAGCTGGCGGTCATGGGTCAACAGAAGAACCATCACAACCAAAAATACAATCCTTCTAGACCCACTGAGATCAAATCACCATAGAGAACGGCATATTATTATGAGAAGCAAGAGTGATTGTCACGAGTAAAGGTCACCACCAGATATTGGCTAAACTCCACCATTCAGGGGTTTCCAAAATGAAGATGCTGGCAAGAAATTATGTCTGGTGGCCAAGATTGGATGTAACATAACTTCATTGGTGGGGCAGTGCCCAGAGTGCCAACAAGGAAAATAATTACTGCTAGCAGCTCCCTCACATTTGTAGGAATGGATGGATAAAACCTCGACTCAGTTACACGTCAACTATGTCAGTTCTTTCATGGGCTCAGTGTTCTTGGTCATTGTGGATACCCATTCAAAGTGATTGGACATGTATAAAGTTTATTTGTCAAACTCAGGGATGATGACTGAAAAGCGTGAACATTATTTGCAATACATGGACTCCTGGAAGTATTGATAATGGACAATGGGACGTCATTTGCCAGCAGAGATTTCAAGTACAAAACAACCTCAACTATCCAAACATCAGTTATCCAAATTTCAGATTATCTGAACAAGATCTCAAGGCCCCTGAAGTAGGAAAATTCTATTCCTCATCCATTTAATGCATCATTTTGTAAATCTGAACAGGAATATAAATGCAAGTATGCTTTAATAAATAACTTCAAATATATACTTGAGACGTAACATTAGAGTTAAGTCTTAAACATTTTATAAAAGGGCTCTCCAATACTTATTCTCCCCAAGGACAAAGGCTGTGAACACAAGAACAATGTATGTGCAAGCCTGAGCTGTGCGCTGTAACAGCAAGATTCCCTCTCAACATTGACTCGCTCTGTTTTGCAAACCCAACAATTTTTTTCCTCAGCTCATTCTCTGGAGAGTTCAGTCAAAACATGTGTTCGCACTTGACGTTTCTATTGCTTTTTCCTCCTGTTATCCCATGATGGCTCTTTTTTTCCAAAAAAAAGTTCAATATCTTTTAGCAGACAAGAAAATTTAATATAACTTTTTTTTGATGGGGAAGAGCAAATAATTGTGAATTAGCACAAATGAAAACAAACAGGAAGAAACCCTGACGGGAGGAAACTTTAGGAAAACATTACCCCAATAAAAAAAAATTGTTGAGAGGGAGGAAACTGAAGTCAGTGACAAAATCTTCCCTCTCTCTCGTGTCCCTCCTGTATTTTGGCCTCTCTCTCTAAGAGCTCGGTGGTCACTGAGGAGGGAAGGACAATACTTAGTTGGTCTGGACGGCAGGTAGACACCGAACAGAAAGATGCCGGCTGCTGTTGAGAACCGGGATAAAACCGAGGAAAATGTCAGTGGAAAATTCCACAGACTTCAGTCAAACTCTAGCCAAAAAGTGATTTTATTTGTAAATTATCACGAATTTTTAAGCACTATCTAATGTTTGTACACATCTATTGATTAAATGAAATAAAAACTCTGTAAACATGCTTTCTTTTGTAATTAAGTTCAGTATGACTTCATTTATTTACAATGATATCAGTTAACAATCAGTTATCTGAACAAAATACTCCCTGCCCGTCTTGTTCAGATAATCGAGGTTGTTCTGTATTTCCTAAAATCAAATGGCATTCAGCATTTTTGGGCAGCTCCATACCATCCATTGTCCAATGGTCTGGTGGAAAGAGCAGTCTATATGTTGAAGGCAGGCTTAAAGAAACAGCCTACAGCTTCACTCAATGCCTCAATTCCTGTCTGATTACAGATCCACCACTCATGCAACTACAAGTTTACCTCCGGCAAAGTTGCTGCTGGGGAGAAGACTCTGTGCCGGGTTATGCTTGATATTCCCAAATCGGGCTTGTGAGGGGGGAGGTGAAACGCATAAATATCAATGCTAGCCACATACCTCCTCTAAGCAGGAGAGACAGTTTACTTCACAGGATGAAGTTTGGTGTCAAAACCACGGAAGTAGCCCTGCATGGGTATGAGGTGAGGTTGATGCAAGGTCAGGTCCTGTGATACAAAGACGTTTGAAGAGGTGAGGCAGTCCTGAGCAAACATGTGGATAACATGAAAGCTGCTACCTCACAAACAGGACAGAACCAAAACATGCCAGCCCCTCAGAACAGCCATAAAGGTTGTCAGAAACTGTGGATTCTCCCCTCCATCTAGCGTCAAAGAATCCTCAGAGTCCAAGATGGATGCAGCCAGTGTCACAGCTTCAATATGTGACTACCTGCAGAAGAGGAGGAATTTCGTCTGAGACAATCCAGATGCAAGAGGTGGGCTATGGCCCAGTACACACCACCAGTATCCAAGTCAGAGTCAGAGGAACCAGAACTGGTGCAAAAATGTCCAAGGAGTAGTTACAAGAAAAAGAACAGGCCTACACCCTCGGACCTAGCCAGGGAGGTATACATTGATTGGAATGAAGGCTAGGTGGATCTCATTGAATATAAGATACCTAATAGGGCTGTTAATCTGGGCTAATCAGGGAGCCCTGGCTGACAGAAGTCTCACGACATGGGTGTTTTCCTGATGGTGGAGAATATAAAGTTTTCGCACAATGATGTCTTTTTTACTGTCTCACTATACGTATGCACACAGCCATGAGTAATTTGGAGAATATATAAGCACTACATTGGGGCCCTTTTTGGGTGCAGTAGCAATGAGAGGGAAATCAAAAGGAAAAAAGAGAAAGAAAAAGAAAAGAAACAGGAGTCTCAGGGATTCTCGCTACTCCAAAGACTGGCTCTGAGCTAGCTGGTCAGAGGCCATGTACTATGCATATGTAAATAAAGGGTGACTTGGTAAGGAGATACTGGCCTCCGTGAAGTTATTTCATTATCCATAGTACAAAAGTCATCTTTAGCTCACAATTCCCAGCTTACAGCTCCAAACCAAATTTAAATCAGCCAGGGCTCTAACACTACTCTCTCATAACAAGTTAGCTTTGGACTTCAAACACTGGTAGATCTTTGTAGGTTCCTTGCATTATCAAGTCTCTCATGGGTTCACCTCAATCAAGCAGTGGTATACAATTGATCCACATGTGATGAGATTTCTTGGCACAGTGGCACAGTGGTTAACACTGCTGCCTCACAGCGCCAGAGATCTGGGTTCGATTCCAGCCTCGGTTGACTGTCTGCATGAAGTTTACACATTCTCCCTATAGTTGTGTGGGTTTCCTCTGGGTGCTCCAGTTTCCTCCCACAGTCCAAAGATGTGCAGATTAGGTGAATTGGCTATGCTAAATTGCCCATTGTGTTCAGGAATGTGTAGGTTAGGTGCATTAGTCAGGGGTAAACATAGGGTAGGGGGAATGAGTCTAGGTGAGTCTCTTCGGAGAGTATTTGTGGACTTGCTGGGCCGAAGGGCCTGTTTCCACACAGTAGGGATTCTATGCTTTGCTTCACATATACAACTCCTTTGGCTACACAAACAACGTACAATCTCTGCTGGTCTGCACTCCCTTAAATGACTACACCTTTCCTGTTAAAATCCCTGTTACCCTAATCCAAATGTCTTCAACCACTAAGCATATTGATGCCTATTGTACAGTGTGGCCTGTTGCACACGGTAGGACTGCTTCTTCTTTATACATCTCGATAGTCTGATTGGTGTAAATATTGAGTCAACTTCTTTGATCAGATAGAGTTTTCAGGTTCTTGCTCATCAGGAATTCTGACAGTGATAGATCACAGTGATGTAGGGTGATTCCGTAATTTAGCAATGCAGTACAGAAGTTAGCATTTTTTTTCTAAAGTAATGATCACCCCAAGTCGATGTTTGACTTCCCCATTTGCTTTTGGTTATTCAGTGAATTTTGACATGTTCAAATTCAGATCTGGCTGCAAAGTAGTCACAACACTCACTAGCAAAATGTGATGTTTTGTCCAAGACGATCATCTCAGGGAGACCATGCGTTGCAATTTTTTTTTTCTAATGCATGGGATATGGACATCACTGGATAGCCCAAGCATTTATTGCCTATTCCTAACTGCCCTCGAGACCATAAGACACAGGAGCGGAAGTAAGGCCATTCGGCCCATCGAGTCCACTCCGCCATTCAATCATGGCTGATGGGCATTTCAACTCCACTTACCCGCATTCTCTCCGTAGCCCATTTGGTATTGAACTGTCCCTGCCTTTATGCTGTTAGGGAGGGAGTTCATAGAATCATAGAATCCCTACAATGCAAAAAGAGACCATTTGGCCAATTGAGCCTGCACCAACCCACTGAAGAACATCCCACCCAGACAGACACCTTCAAACCAACCCTGAAACCATGCATGAAGTTTTTACCATGGCTAACTTACTTAACCTGCACATCTCTGTACACCGCAGGGCAATTTTCAGCATGGCTAATCCACCTAACGGCAGATCTGTGGTCTGTGGGAGGCAACCTGAGCACCCAGAGTAAATCCACATAGATATGGGCAGAAAATGTGAACTCCACACAAACTGATCCCAAGGCTAGAACTGAACCCAGATCCCTGATATTATGAGGCAGCATTGCTAATCATTGTGCCACTGTGCCACCCGTGTTCCAGAATTTTGACCCCTCAACAGTGAGCGAATGGTGATACATAGTTGGGATGGTATATATGACTGGAAGAGATGTTACAAGTGAGGACATTCCAAGCTTTGGCTACTCTTGTATTTCTAGCTGGTAGAGGTCTTGCGTTTGAAAGATACTCTTGGAGGAGCCCTGGTGTGCTGTTGCAGTACATCTTATAAATGCTATTAAAGATGTTAAACACTACATCCATTATGTGTCAGTGGTGAAAAAAAATGAAAGTGGTGGGTGGAATACCAATCTAGTGGCTGCTTTATCCTGGATGGTGTCAAGTTTCTTGTATGTTGCTGGCATTGCACTGATCCAGGTGCTTATTCCATCACAAATCTAACATGTGCCTTTTAGATGGTAGGCAGGAATTCGAGAGACTGGAAAGGAGTTACTTGCCACAGAATTCCTAGCCTTGACCTGTTCTTGTAGCCACAATATTTATAAATCTGATCCAGTCCTGATCAACAATAATCCTCAGGATGTTGACAGCAGGGAATTTGTGCTCTTGTTGCTCTGGTTTGTGAACAGCATACGTTTCACAGTCAGATATAAGGTCTTCAATAACCATAGAGATCCCAGGCCACCACATAACTGATCAAGCGCTATCTCTGTATAACCTCTCTAGGACATTTCCTCAAGTGAAACTAAAATGACTAGTTATTCATCATACACAGTAAATCATTTATGATTGTAAAATGCTGTCAATGCTTTGGCAGGAATAGAGGAGCTGAATGTTATTTAAATGGAGAAAAACTGTACAAAGCTACAGTACTGAGGGGCTTGGGAGTTCAGCAGGTAATAGGGAAAGAAAATGGAACACTGACCTTTATTTAAAAGGGAATGGAGTATAATTGAGAAGCCCTGTTAAAACTGTACAAGGCCTCGTCAAAACACATTTCGAATGCTGTGAACAGTTTTGGTTCCATTACCTAGGGAATGATATGCCAGCATTGGAGGCAGTCCAGAGAATGTTCACAAGGTTGATCCTGGGTTGGAGGGACAGTCTTTTGAGGAGAGGTTGAGTAGACTGGCCTGATGAAGGGCTTATGCCCAAAACGTCGATTCTCCCACTTCTTGGATGCTGCCTGACCTGCTGTGTTTTTCCAGCACCACACTTTTCGACTCTGATCTCCAGCATCCGCAGTCCTCACTTTCTCTTAGACTGGGACTGTACTCATTGAAGTTTAGAAGAATAAGAGGTGATCTTATTGAAACATACAAGATCTTTAGGGGACTTGACAGGGTAAATATAGAAGGATTATTTCCCTTTGTGTGGAAGAGTCAAGGAGCAGAGAACATAATCTTAGAGTAAGGGGTCACCCATTTTAGACAGAGATGAGGAGGAATTTCTTCTCCCAGACAGGATCCAATCTGTTCAATTCTTTACCACAGTGCAATACAGAGACTGGGACATTAGTTATATTCAAGGCTGACATACCAGATTTATAATCTGTAAATCAAAGGTTATGGGGCAAAGGCAAGAAAGTGGAATTC
The DNA here is from genome assembly GCF_004010195.1 of Chiloscyllium plagiosum. Taxonomy (NCBI): domain Eukaryota; kingdom Metazoa; phylum Chordata; class Chondrichthyes; order Orectolobiformes; family Hemiscylliidae; genus Chiloscyllium; species Chiloscyllium plagiosum. Next base: position 26,905,456 of record NC_057749.1, read on the forward strand.
AGGATTATCAGATCAGCCATGATCTCATTGAATGATAGAGCAGACTTAGAGGGAATAGCCTATTTCTGCTGCTACATCCTATGGTTTTAAGTTGCAGCCTTGCCTCACTGTATTTGCCTGCTAGGGCAATAGCATTCAACCTGAGCTATAAGTACTTCCCAATGTTTGTTTTCCCACATTGAACTGAATTGAATTGAATTGAATTTATTGTCACATGTACCGAGGCACAGTGAAAAACTTTGTCTTGCGAGCAATACAGGCAGATCACATAGTTAAAGTAGCATAGATAGTAAATAATAGGTAAACAAGCAGCAAAAACAAAAACATAGGTACAGGCGAATGTTAAGAGTTTGTGAGTCTATTCAGTATTCTAACAACAGTGGGGTAGAAACTGTTACAAAACCGGCTGGTGCTTGTGTTCAGGCTTCTGTACCTTCTCCTCAATGGTAGAGGTTGTAGAAAAACATTGCCAGGGTGGAATGGATCTTTGAGAATGCTGGCAGCCTTTCCTTGACAGTGGGCCTGGTAGATGGATTCTATAGGTGGGAGATTGGCCTTTGTGATTGTCTGGGTCGAGTTCACCACTCTCTGCAACCATCTCTGATCTTGAAAGGTACAGTTGCCATACCAGGTAGTGATACATCCAGACAGAACGCTCTCGATGGTGCACCTATAAAAGTTGGTAAGGGTATTCGCCATCTTGCCAAATTTCCTCAGCTGCCTGAGGAAGAAGAGACGTTATTGGGTCTTTTTTACAACTGCGTCCACACGAAAGAGTCCAAGAAAGCTTGTTGTGGATGACCACTCCCAGGAGCTTGACATTTGGCGACACAGTCATGGGTATACAGTGAGTACAGTAGGGGCTCAGTATGCACCCTGGGGGCTCCACTGTTGAGTGTTAATGAGGAGGAAATATTGTCCCCTATCTTCACTGATTGTGGCCTGTGGGTCAGGAAACTGAGGATCCAGTTGCAGAGAGTGGGTTTTTAGTCCGAGATCACTAAGTTTAGTAATCAGTCTCGAGGGGATAATAGTATTGAAGGCTGAACCGTAGTCAATGAGCAGGATTCTTACGTAGCTGTTTTTGGTGTCAAGATGTTCGAGGGAGAAGTGAAGGGCAAGTGATATGACATCTGACTTGGATCTGTTGGCCCAACAAGCAAATTGGAGTGGGTCAAGAGTAATGGGGAGGCTGGAGTTGATTAATGCCATGACCAGCCTTTCAAAGCACTTCATGACCACCAAAGTTAGGGCCACTGGGTGGTAGGCATTGAGACATGCTGCATGAGCCTTCTTAGGCACAAGGATGATGTTGGCCCTCTTGAAACAGGCAGGGACAGTGACCTGCTGCAGGGAGAGATTGAAGATGTCTAAGAAGACCTCTGCCAGTTGATCTGCGCATGCTCTGAGTGCATGGCCTGGTAAAACTGTGCCAATTTTTAAAGGTTTCCCTTGCACACCAGGAAAGGTAGTGTTACTCATGGAGTCTTTGATGTCTGTTTGTTATCCAGCAGAACGCCAGATCAGAACTCCTACACACCACTGTCACTAAATGCAGTCTGTGCCTGCTGTCAAGTAATTAATACTCCTGCTCGAGTAACTTCCTAACTGACCCGCATATCTGAAATGCCTTGCCCTTTGACTGCAGCAGAATTTTTCTCGTTGAATTTTGTTGTGATCATTTATTTTATAGCATTCCTAACTCCTTAGCTCTTCCCTGCTGCTAACTGTCTCCACAAAAAGTTGACTCAAAGCTAAATCTGAAATCTAGACAGAAGTGGCTACTGCAGATGCTGGAGATTAGAGTTAAGAATGAGACATTCCTGATGACAGGCTTTTGCCCGAAACATCAATTTTCCCACTCCTCAGATGCTGCCTGACCTGCTGTGATTTTCCAGCACCACTCTAATCTTGACCCTGAATCTGAAGACATTGAGTCTCCAGACCTTCAAATTTGTCAACATATAGATACAGTTAAATGAATCACATAATTGCAAGTGGTTGCTTGAGCAGATAAACCAAGTCTGTGCCTCACCAAATAGTGGTTTCCAGCCACCATCGTCATGAAGTGTAAAGTTCTACAGGGCTGTTTGGTTTAATATGCCAGAAGAAAACCACTTACTGGTCAAAGTAAAGGAGACTCTTATATTAAATGAGAAACGGTTTATATTACTTTTATTCTTTCATAGGCTACATGTACCATGGTAACAACAGCATTTTACCCATTCTCAATTGCCCTTGGACTGAGTAGCTTTATATGCCATCTCAGGAGGTTTTGAGAGTCAATCACTTTACTGTGGATCTGGGCTTACATGTAGACCAGACCAGGAAAGTACAGCAGATTTCCTCCTCCTCTGAAGATTACCAACTATGTTTTTATGATTATTGATTGAAGTTCCATGGTCAATATTACTGAGACTAATTTTGTTTCCAGATTTATTAAATGAATTTAAATTTCACCAGCTGCCAAGGTGGGACATTAGCTTGGATCTCTGGATTGCTGGTCCAGCAATGCTGCTACTACACCATCACTTCCTTGAATTGCATGTTAACAACTAGTCACAGACAATAATTATGATAAGACATTTTTCCAAAGGTAATGAAGATGACCTAAATGTTAGGTGTTATTCCTTCGAGAATCTAAACTCATCAAGTCCATATGACATCTTCCTAATGGGTAGTGCTTAAGGCATTCCTTAGTATTAAGTCTTGACAACATACCTCTATTTTTAACAATAATAGGTCATGAGACTTGCCCTACAATCCTTAATTTCACAAAGTAGATGACCTCCAAATTATCCTGACCACAGGAAATGCACTAATAGAAGGACAATTATATCTATCCAAGACCTATCTCCTAACCTCAACAGCTTACCTCTTCCTGAAGCTGGCAAATCAATGTGCTTAGATTCTGCTGTTCCTTTTCCTATTAAAAAAAAGACTTCAATAAATTCCTTTTATACAAAATGCATGTTTATCCATTATGTTTCAATAAAATGTTGTGGAATAATTTCAACGGCATCTGGAATTTTCAGGCCAGACTTTAGTATACCTATTTAAATTTTGAATATTTTAATTCATTTTGAATTTTGGAACCTAGGCAATGGCAAACCAATAATCACCAAGGCAGATGAACTCAATCAAAGGCTAGCAATAGATGATGCCAAACTTCAAATTTCCAAAAGAAATATCGAACTGATAGGAATCAGGATTTCCATAGGTTTGAAAACCTTGAAAAGAGTGAATGAATCATTAGCTTTTGCAGTCTACACATTGAGGAAAAACATATAAAGCTGTATAGATTCAACCTGAAGGGAACAACAAGAATGTTCAAAGCAGCACTGATCATAATAATGTTATGGTTGGGCATCCTTCAGTCATCTTTGTTTCCACATAAAATAAATGCCACTGCCACCTCCAGATTCGAATCTTCAATTGACTGGTATCTAATACTCAACTCTTATACTTATCTAATACTTAACAAACTTTAAACTTTAACCAAAACTCTATTCCACCTTCTAGGTCCAGCCACCTTCAGCTGCTTCATTAATAACTTTCCCTTCATCATAATGTCAGAAGTGAGATGCTTGCTAATTTTTGCACAATCTTCAACACCATTCACAACTCAAAAGACTGAAGCATTTTGTGTCCAAATACAACAAGACCTGAACAATATTCAGGCTTAGGCTGACAATTGCAGGTAACCTTTATGCCTTACAATTTTAATATAATGACAACTTCCAACAAGAAAGAACCTTAGCATCTCCCCTTGAGGTTCAATGGCAGTTCCATCACTGGGTCCCTTCAAACTTTTCAGGTATATCATGGATGGAACTGGAACAACCAGTTAAATACTCTAGTTACAAGAACAGTTCAAAGGCTGGAACAATCTGTCATCCTCTGCCATTTCCACCAGCTACAACAGACCCCACTACCAGAGATATATTTCCCTCCCCATCCCTATCTGCGTTACGCACAGACCATTCCGTGCATGACTCCCTTGTTAAGTCCACGCCCCCCCACCCTCCACTCCTGGCACCTTCCCTTGCTACCGCAACAGGTGTAAAACCTGCGCCCACACCTCCCCCATCACCTCCATTCAAGGCCCCAAAGAATCCTCCACATCCGATAGAGATTTTCCTGCACCTCCACACACGCTATCTACTGTGTCCATTAGAATGGGTTTAGAGGGATAAGTGCTGACAAATGGGTATAGATTAGGTTAGAATATCTGAGCGGCATGGACAAGTTGGACTGAAGGGTCTGTTTTCGTGCTGTATATCTCTATGACTCTATGGTCTCCTCTACATTGGGGAGAAAGGACACCAACTTGCAGAATGTTTCAGAGAACATTTCTGGGCCACACGCACTAAACTACCACACCGCCCTGTGGCCAAACACTTCCCTCTGTCCCCAACTCCACCAAGGACATACAAGTCTTGGGCCGCCATTACTGCCAAATTCTATCCACCCGACGAATGGAGGAAGAATGCCATGGGATCAATGTCGATTTCACCAGTTTCCTCATCTCCCCTGCCCCACCTTATCCCAGATCCAACCCTCCAATTTGGTATCATCCTCTTGAACTGTCCTATATTTCCATCTCCCTTTCCACCCATCTGCTCCACCCTCCACTCCAACCTATCACCATCACCCCCCACCCCATCTTCATCTACCTATCGCATTATCAGTTACCTTCCCCCAAACCCCACGCCTGCCCATTTATTTCTTAGCCCTTGGGCCTTTCCACATTCCTGATGAAAAGCTTATGCCTGAAGCATCGACTCTCCTGCTCCTCGGATGCTGTCTGACCGTTTGTGCTTTTCCAGCACCACACTTCTTGACTCTGATCTCCAGCATCTGCAGTCCTCACTTACTCCTCAAATCCTGCCCACCTCCTGCAAGGCACAAGTCAGAAGTTGATGGAAAGCTCCCTACTTGTCTAGATTAGTGGAGCTCCATCACCCAAAAGTTCAATGAAATCCAAGACATCAAGTCGCCCATTTGATTGGCATACCATCCACCAACATAAACATTCATTTCCTTTACCAATGGCGCACAAAGGCAGCAGTGTGCCATCTACAAGATGCACTGCTGCAATTCACCAAGGTTCCTTTAACAGCATCTTCCAAATCCATTACTTCCACCATGTAGGTGAGATGGGGCACAAAAGCACAGGATCACCACCAACCACACACCACCCTGACTTTGAATATTACTGCTCCTTCGCTGGTGAAAAATCAATATTCTGGAACTCCCTTCAGTTCAAAAAGGAAGTTCACCATCACCCTTAAGGTAAATTAGGGACGGGCAACAAATGCTGTCCTGGCCAGTTGCAGCCAAAGAATGCGAACAAAAAAAACTCATCCATATCCATGCTGGGTTAGAATGGCTCCTACTTAAATATTTTACTGCAAAATTGTAAATTCTCACAGTCCAGCTTAAATCCCTTCAATATCCCCTCATTTTTATCTTCAATGCCTACCTCATTCTTATAAAAACTTCTCTCTCACTTGGAAATGCTTATTCCACTCATTCTGGCTTCTTGTACATGTCTATCTTCCTCTGACCTACATTGACAACTACACTTTAGAATGTAGGCCTCTGTCTGAAATCCTGCACATTTCAATTTTCCTCATCCGCTATAAAATCCCTCTTTAAATCCACCTTTTTGACTACATTTTGAGTATCCTAACCTTTTGTTTTCAGCTTGGTATGATATGAAACATTTTTGGATCTTCTTCCACGTTTAAAATACCATATAAAAAGTCATTATGTTGGTTGTACTGTTCATTGGAACACAGTCTTTGAAGCTGAAGCCTGCATTAGGGTTAAAGAACTGAAAAAGTTCAGTTCAGGATAAAGTAACAAATATCTGCAATTTAAAGTGGAACACTCTTTTCCTCATTGGACCCAATGACTGTCGAATCATTGCTGCCAGAAAAATGACTGCATATACCAGTTGAGAATGTCAGGTTTAGCTGTGATGTGCTTTACCATGAAAGAACTTGCTGGCAATCACTACCAAGGCGTCATCTGAAAACTTACTAACTGTACCTCTTATGCTCACATACAAATCATTTATGTAAATGAAAAAAAGTAGAGGACCCAGCACTGATCCTTGTGGCACTCCACTGGTCACAGGCCTCCAGTCTGAAAAACAACCCTCCACCACCACCCTATCTTCTACCTTTGAGCCAGTTCTGTATCCAAATGACTAGTTCTCCCTGTATTCCATGAGGTCTAACCTTGCTAATCAGTCTCCCATGGGGAGCCTTGTCAAACATCTTACTGACGTCCATATAGATCACATCTACTGCTCTGCCCCCATCAATCCTCTTTGTTACTTCTTCAAAAAACTCAATCAAGTTTGTGAGACATGATTTCCCACGCACGAAGCCATGTTGACTATCCCTAATCAGTCCTTGCCTTTCCAAATACATGTACATCCTGTCCCTCAGGATTCCGTCCAACAACTTGCCCAACACCAACGTCAGGCTCACTGGTCTATAGTTCCCTGGTTTGTCCATACCGCCCTTCTTAAACAGTAGCACCACGTTTTCCAACCTGCAGTTTTCCGGCACCTCACCTGTGACTATCAATGTTACAAATATCTCAGCAACAGGCCCAGCAATCATTTCTCTAGCTTCCCACAGAGCTCTAGGGTACACCTGATCAGGTCCTAGGGATTTATCCACCTTTACCCATTTCAAGACATCCAGCACTTCCTCCTCTGTAATATGGACATTTTTCAAGATGTCACCATCTATTTCCCTACAGTCTATATCTTCCATATCCTTTTCCACAGTAAATATTGGAGGTGTAGTGTCATTTAGTATCTCCCCCATTTTCTGCGGTTCCACACAAAGGCCGCCTTGCTGATCTTTGAGGGGCCCT
>NC_057749.1:26919081-26940600 GCF_004010195.1 Chiloscyllium plagiosum
GGGAAGGGTTCCTGTTTGCTGAGAGCTGCGGGCTCCCTTCCCTTTGGTCATTTTTACTAAATATTAGACTGTTTAAATGTAATACTAAACAACTAATTAAACAGCTATTATGAATGATTTGGTGAGTGTGGTGGGGGTGGGTGACCCACTTTACCCAAGTCTTGGGAAGAGCACTATAGACTCAGACTTGCTGGGCCGCCGCCATCTTGGATCCCCCGGGTTGGGATTTCTAGTCGATATGGACGGGTTGGACCGAAGGGTCTGTTTCTATGCTGTACATCTCTATGACTCTATGACCAAGGGCTCTTGGCAGTGGTAATGTTCCTAACTCTGAATTAGGTTCAAGGCACACCTGCAATAGTGATGTGTAAAAACATCTCTGAACAGGTTGTTTAAGAAAAATATCTACATGGACTTTTGCAGCCCTGAAACAGGAAAATTGGCTAACTGGTCTAAATCAGTGTTCCTGCTCTTCGCATCTGGAAAGGTTCTTTTGACACCATGGTATTATCCCTACCTTTGAACGAGAAGATTTAGATTCAAATCCCACCTGTTTCAGAGGTGTATAATGACATCTTTGAAAAGGCTGATTGGAAAATAATGACACTCACTACCAAGGCACATGCCTAAAAATAGTTGTTAACTTCAATAATATATTCTCTTATTCAGTGTGGAAAAGAGGAACTAGTTTTTGATGAACCTCAAATAAAGTTAACTCAGATAAGAACTTTAAAAGTAACCTGAAGTAACGGCACAGAGGCAAGTATCCCACCACCAAGACACCCTCTATTTACAGATGCAGAGTATTTGACATTGGTTCAGCTTCCTCAGAACCAGCTCTGAGAGACAGCAGAACCCAACACTCATTATTATCTGTCAGGCCGGGTCTCCCTGATTGGACCACGTTAACAGCCTCAATCAGGGAACTCATATTCTATGACGTTCACCTGGCTGACCTTGTTGCAATTACTCCATAACCTAACCTTAACGTTATAAATAAATAGCATTGATCCAATTTGTATTCAGAGATACATACCAGTTGTCTGTTATGAATCTGCAACTTATAATTTCTGTCCTCCAAGTTCTTCACAATGGATTTCAAATCCTCCAGTTCATTTTCTAATAACTTTACTTGAAGCAACACTTGTTGAGAGCTGCAGGAAGTAACAACATCATTATCTAACAAACAGCAATGGGCAGATCTGGTTTGAAAGTAATGTTTGAATTTCATAAGGAAACCCATTAGAAGCTACCTTTTAAACTGCCATGAAGCCCACATTAGAAAAGGGCATACGCTAAATCCACCAATGTCCATGCACAATATTACAGACTATGAGAGCACAATATTCTGAAGAAGAAAAATCTGCCTCCCAAACCAGGGTGGATGATTACATGCACTCACCAGGAATGTTTTTGAAGGGGAGCACATAAAATAGGTTGCCTAGGTCACCATATTGCTATCCTCCAATGAGCTTACTCAAATGACATGGAGAGGTGGGTAGGTGCCAAGACAGCAGTCATCAACTATATCTAAATAATTAATTAAGTGCTAATTGATGTTTTAACAAGGTCCCCAACATTACTCTATCCTAACTATAAAACTGTTAGCACAGAGAAGCGGCCAGGAGGAAACTTGGTATGTTTTTAAAAAGGTGAGAAGGAAGTAAATTATCTCTGATGCCCTTTCTTCATTGATGCAATGTTCCCAGAATACAGAACTGCAATTATTTCCTCCCCAGCTCTACTGCAAACCCACTCTATCCCTCATTGTCCTCTAAGATCCCACCCTGACCAAACCTTGGTACAGGATCCATGGCTTCCTTTCTTTTGTGTTTTCATGCAGTCCTGGCAGCACTCACTGGCAAGCTCTGGCATGGCAGGAACTGCAACAGTTGCTGGCCAATCAGATTAGAGACACAAAAAAAACTGCAAATGCTGGATATCCAAAGTAGACAAGCAGGAGAGTGGGGGAACACAGTAAGCCAGGCAGCATCAGGAGATGGAAAAGTCGACATTTCAGATGTAACCCTTCTTCAGGACTGGGGGTGGGTGTAAGGGGAGCTACAGATAAAGGGGGTTGCTGGGGCAGGGTAGCAAAGTGGGGATAGGCGGAGACAGGTAGAGGGTATGCCCTGGTTGGTCAAAGGGAGGAATAATTGGCTGGTAGGTCTGAAGGTTGGGATTTCCTTCTATTGAGGAGCAGCAGTCCCAAATGTAATATCACTGGTCTTGGATGGTGGGCAATTAGTGGTTGGGGGTGGGGGGAAGCAGGCTGAATGCCCATTCTGCCAAACATATTAACCGATTAAATGCAGCCTGCATTTTCTAATGACATTACTGAATAACTCAGGATTGCTAAAATGTAAAAGCAACCAAAATACCAAATCCTGACAATTTTAGTGATATAAAATTTAATATAAGTTTATAGTGGCCTTTCTTGTTATAAAATCGCAAAAGAGGGAAGGATCCTGAGGCAGCATTTTGTGATCAGAGATCTAGATTTTATTTCAGATTTAGACTTTATTGTCACGTGTACTCAGCACAAAAGGTTTCAATGTCACCATACATGGCACTACCTTATGTACAAGTACCTAGGCACAAAAACTTAAGTTTCAGCATACTTTCCCCGCAGTGGCTCGATCTCCCCTGCACTCATCGGCGTTATGTACGTCAGAGGAAGCTCCATCACCATGTTGGCTTGCTCCAGTGATTTCAGACCACCAAAGTCCTGATCCAGGACTCCAGTCACTGCCATACACTGGACCACCGAAGCCGTGATCCAGACATTGTCTTGGCCGCAGCCTTGCCTTCGGTCCGTGCACTAATCCTCAGCCTCCCCTTCAGTCTGTGTGCTGGGCATCGGAAACTCATCAAGAGTCTCAGGTCAAGACTCTGAAGAAGGGCTAATGCCCGAAACGTCGATTCTCCTGTTCCCTAGATGCTGCCTGACCTGCTGCGCTTTTCCAGCAACACATTTCCATCACAAAAACTTAAGAACAAGGTTAAAAAAAGGAATAAAGTTAAAAGCTAAACATTAGAGTCCTTCTTTGTATTAAGTCAAAAAAATAAAGAAATAAAGTTAAAAGTTCAACCATTGCAGTCTTTCTTAAATGCTTAACCATGGTAGGACTGCACTTCCTACAAGGGTTCGATCTCCAAAGTTTCAGCATACTTTCCCCGCAGTGGCTCGATCTCCCCTGCACTCATCGGCGTTATGTACGTCAGAGGAAGCTCCATCACCATGTTGGCTTGCTCCAGTGATTTCAGACCACCAAAGTCCTGATCCAGGACTCCAGTCACTGCCATACACTGGACCACCGAAGCCGTGATCCAGACATTGTCTTGGCCGCAGCCTTGCCTTCGGTCCGTGCACTAATCCTCGGCCTCCCCTTCAGTCTATGTGCTGGGCATCGGAAACTCACCAAGAGTCTCAGGTCAAGACCCCACCTGCTGCCACACTTTGGACATCTAGACAGCTGCCAAATTAAATGAGCCTGATTCTGCAACCGCTGCTGCCTTTCTCCAGTTGGCAAGTTAGTAAAGAAAACTAAAACAAAATAAATAAACAGGAAAAGAAAAGCAGATGGAGTTGACGAGCCTACTCTTCTGCCAACTTGCAGAGATGCCAATCGACTCGAGTCCATGCCGGGTGCACTCGCCGATTGACATGACTGAGCCTACTCACTGACTGCCATGAGTCCATGATGAGCTGACTCGGTGCCAACATCTTTGCCACGATCGAGCTCCTCAACTAAAGGTGAGTAGAATAAGATAAAAAATGAAACGAGAAAAGAGAGAGTTTTAAAAAATGAAAGGAAATGAAAAGAAAAGCAGAAGGAGCAAACAAGCCCAAGGCTCAGAAGCCCTAATCCGCCGCCATCTTACTGGACTGTTGGGATTAACTGGCCTTTGGGTATACCGAATTAAGAACTGTAAACCATACCCAAGAAAGAATACTGGTGTTAGCCATGCTACAGCTCCTGAAGGAAGATACCCCAATGGTGAGGCCATATTATGATGGCAGCGTTTTGGTAGCTGAGCAGACCATTGTACAACTTAAAGCCAGATTGCACCTCCGAAAGATGAGGTGCATTCTGGCTGTGGCAAGTGTTGGAACTGATCAGAGACAAAGTTAAGTTGGAGAGTAAAAGTAGAGCAAAAGAGCACAGAACATTCTCCCAGATTCTCCAGTGCAGTATGAGAGGCTTAATTGTAAAATTAAGTAGAAAAGAGGTCCTCTTTCCCCAAGAGGTCCTCTAGACACTTTAAGAGGAAGTGACAGCAGATAATAGCTAATCAGTGTGGAATAGGTGCAACTGTATGTCCCTGCTCCTCTGGAGAAGATGCTGCTGCACTTATTGCAATGACTCCAACTGAGACTGGCCAGTGATGGGGCTGAAATTGTAGAGGATGATGATATGTTCCTATTATTATGGCCCAAATCATCAATGATTTGAAGTTTTCTTTTTGAGATAATGATGATTCTTAATCACCACCTTTACACATGTTGCCAGGTTTCAATTTCCTTGTGGAGAAAGTGAGGTCTGCAGATGCTGGAGATCAGAGCTGGAAATGTGTTGCTGGAAAAGCGCAGCAGGTCAGGCAGCATCCAGGGAACAGGAGAATCGACGTTTCGGGCATAAGCCCTTCTTCAGGAATCCTGAAGAAGGGCTTATGCCCGAAACGTCGATTCTCCTGTTCCCTGGATGCTGCCTGACCTGCTGCGCTTTTCCAGCAACACATTTCCAGCTTCAATTTCCTTGTGCTTGTTGCCTCATTGCATTTTAAATGCGGATAGCAAGACACCTTACCAAGCAATAAATATATACCCAAAGTCTCATGGAAAAGTTGATTTTATGTAAAAGTCAACCACATGACCATCAGCCAAGAACAACAAGTTTTGAATATACCTCAGGTAAAAGTCAATCTTACTTGTATCGAACTACTGTTCTTTTTAATTACTTGGTGATAATTGCTACAAGTCATTAAAGTCATGCTTGGGAATCTTTAGATTCTCCTGTCACCAATTCTAGTGGCAATCTCTCAGATGACTGATAAGAAACATAGAAATTACCATCAGGAGTAGGTTATTCGGCACTTCAAGCCTGCTATGTCATTCAATTTGATCATGGCAGATCTTCTAGCTCAATGCAATATTCCTGCTTTCTTTCCATAGTCCTTTAAAACCTAAAAATGTATCAATCTATTTAATGCATACACTCAGATTCTGATTCTGGGATTCTGTATAGATACCCACTTCCAGCCTTCTATGGTCATAAATTCTACAGGTTGACCACCTTCTGAATGAAGAAATATTTCCTCATCTCAATTCTAAATGATCTATCCCATATTCTGACTCTGGGACCCTTGGTTCCAGGCTTCATAACCAGGGAAACATCCTTACTGTATATACTCTGCCTTTTCTAAGTTTCAAATATATTTTATATATTTCAATTAGATCTGCTTTCATTCTTCTAAACTCTCATGTATACAGGCCCAGGTCAAAGCAATCGTGCCTTATGTGACAGTCCTGCCATTCCCAGTATCGACCTAGTGAAGGTTTGTTGCACTCCCTTTGTGGTAGCTATTTCCTCTCTTCTGTAGGGAAACCAAAACTGTACATAATTCTCCAGGTCTAGGTCACACCAAGGTCCAGTCTAACTGCCATGAGGCATCCCTACTTCTGAACTCAAAGCTTCGTGTAATGAATGCCAACATACAATTTGCTTTCCTAACTGATTGCTGCACCTACCTGTTTACCTTCACTGATGTCTACAAGGACACTCAGATCCATTTGCACATCCACATTTCCCAATAGAGCACCATTTAAGTAATACTCTGGCTTCCTGCTTATCACATCATGATGCATGTCATATTTATCCACAATATTCTGCATCTGCCAGGTGATTGTCACACACTCAACTTGATCACCCTGAAACCTTCTTGCATCTTCCTCACAACCCCATTTAGTTTTGTGTCATCAGCAAACTTGGTAATATTGCACTTGATTCCTTCATCCAAATGATTTATGTGTGTATATATATTTTATATATATATATGTTTTAAAAACACATATATAGTGAATAAATGGGGCCCAAGGACAGATGTATACCACTCACCACTGCCTACCACCCAGAAAAAGATGTTCATTCCCAAGCTATGTTTCCTCTCTGTCAAACAGTTCTCAATCCATGTTGCCCACAATATGTTTTAATTTTGTCCACAAGCCTCTTATCAAGTGTCTTCTTGAGATCCATATACACCACAATCACTGGTTCTCCCATACCTATTCTACTAGATACTTGCTCAAAAAACTCCAGAAGAGCAGATAAGCATGATTGCCCTGTCATAAATCCATGCTGCCTTTGTCTAATCCATAATGCTTTCCAAGTATTCTGTCATCATGTCTTTTATTACATACTCCAGCATTTTCCTCAGTACTGATGTTCAGCGAATTGGCCTGTAATTCTGCTTTATCTCTTCTTCCTATTTTAAATAATGGGGTTATATTTTCCATCCAATCTGTGGAACTGCTCCAGAGTATACAGAACTTTGGAAGATGACCACCAATGCATTCAATATTCCCAGGGCCACTTCCTTCTAAAACTCTTGGATGCGGATTACCAGGCCCTCGAGACTTGTCAGTCTTTGACCCCATTCATTTCTTTGTCATTGTTTTATCACTAATATGGATTTTCTTCAATTCCTCCCTCTCATTAGACACTTGGTTTCTAACATTTCTGGGTAATTATACATGTCTCCTTTTGTGAAGATGAAACGAAAATATGTGTTCAATTCTTCTGTTAGTTGTTTGATTCCCGTTATAATTTCCCCCACTTCTGACAGTATGGGACCTACATTTGTCTTTGATCATTTTTTGCTCATAGTCATAGAAATGAATTCATTTTGATTGAACTAAATTAGCTTTGTTGTGACGTATTCAAATGAGTACAAAGAAAAATTTACAGTGGCCATTTACAGTGTCATCTCAGATACAAAGGTACCTAGGTACAGGTACAGATCTTCATACATCAAATACCATCTCTGATTTCTGCTATAAAACAATATATACCTCGTGATCTATCACAATGCTTTTGAGAATAACAAATACAGAATTCAATTTAAACTCAAAAAAAGTGTCAGAATGAGTTAACGAGCAACACCAAAATAGTCATATTATCACCCATGGGTCATATGGCATTTTGTCCTCAGTTAAGCAAAGCTAGATGATATGCCAGAATAAAGACAAGTACTGGGTAGTACAAAACTTCATGAAAAGATATTCTTACTCTGCAGAAAATGAAATGCTCACAATGTCAGCCACTGATTTGCCATCTGACATAAGAGCAAACTGATCAGCATTGGAGACGTGGATGAAGCACCAACGAATCTTGAAATACCAGCACAAAAAAAACTTGTCCCAGAACGAATGCAAAAAGCCATCCTTGTAAAGAAGGGTGAACACAAGAGGACATGGTTCACAATGATATACAATGAAAGCCAAATTTGATGATCAAGGGATGATCCCTACAGAGAGGTATTGTTATCCACACTCATGAGAAAGATGGATGGATGAAGGAGGTTGCAAGAAATGATCAAAGATACATTGATCTCAAACTTGTATGAAAAATAATTTCCAAAATATGGAACATTAAATGTGATTGATATTAACAAGGTCGACTACTGTGGAAAGGTTAGCCAAAGTTACTACCAATGATGATGAAGGTGAGAAATACATGATGAAATTATATTACAAGACTGCTTGGACATATTGTTAAATGATTTAGATCATGATTAAAATAATTTTAAATGATTTCAACATTATGCATTGTAATTAAATTCTTACAATATTATAAAATCCATAAATATTAATAGTTAACATGATCCACTAGTGAGATTGGTTTTACTTTATTTCATTGCAATTGGTCTTTTGTTGGATTTAGCTTGGTCCAAAATCAAGCACCAGTCAACCACTGAAAACCAGTACCCATGTTAAAGTCAATCCTGTGATCATTACCTAAAAAACTGGTCTCAAATATATGATTCTTGCACTATGATATACAGTATGTCATTCAGATTATAACTGGTTATCTTTCATTTCTCCTCAGCTTGCTGAATTTATGTCACTGCAAACAATTCCCTGTTTAGTGTTATAGGGCTGACGGTAGGAAGAGAACTTGAATAGACTTTGTCAATGAATTAGAACATATCAGATGGAATATAATATATATAAATGTAAAATGATTCATATCACTGGAAAAATAAGGCAGAATATGTCTTAAATGGAGAGAGGTTGACAAGTGCAGGGGCCCAAAGTAACTGGGATGTCCATGTGGAGGAGTCACTGAAATTTAATATGCAGGCGCAGCAAGCAATCAGGAAGTCAAATGCTATATATATTCACAAGGGAATTTGAAGAGACATATTCTGACACAGTTTCTCGAGTTTAAATTGAACCATCTATTTGTTAGTCATTCTGAAAGGCAGTGATATATCACATGGTATATATTGCTTTACAAAAGAAATTAAGGATAGTGTTTGCGGAGTAAAGGAGTGAAGAAGTCCTGCTGCAGGAGTACAAAGGCTTGATGAGACCTCACCTGGAATACTGTTACAATTTTGCTCCCCTTATTTAAGGAGAGATATACTTGCCACAGAGGAAATGCAATGGAACTTCATTTGATTAATTCCTGGGATGATGAGATTGTGATCTGTGAAGAAATTGAAGAAACTGTGACTGTTTTCTGTGGAGCTTCAAAGAATGAGAGATGACCTCATTCAAAATTCTTACAAGCTGCGACAGAGAGGATTTAGATGTTTGCCCTGGTTAATGAGTCTAAAACATAGCCTGAAAACAAGGGACAGGCCACATAAAATCGAGACAAGGAATTTCTTCACTCAGATTGTGGTGCATCTTTGACATTTTCTATTCCAGTGAATTGTGGATGCTCAATTAATAAGCACTGCTCAAGATAAAAGTTGACAGATTTCTGGAGACTAATGACATCAAGAGATGTGGAGATAATGTGGAAAACTGCATTAGGTGAATGATTAGCCATGATTTAAATGAATGGCAGAGCATGTTCGACGAGCTGAATGGTCTATTCCTGTTGCAATGTATTGTGGTACAGTGGTAGCAATAGCATTTCTGAGCCAATTCATTCAAGACCTTGTTTGGAACTTGTTTGCCAAGGAAGATGCATTCATAAATCATTCCAAAATATATCAATGGCAGGTGGCAACAGATTCCTGCTCAGCATGATGGAAGGAGATTGGAGCTCTCTACCATCACTATGCACAATTACAGACTGCAACATGCATGTAGCGTGTATATATGTTATTACAGTAATTCAAACTTCTTTATTGGGGGGGGGGGGGGTGGTGGTGAAAGGGGACAGCTGATTGGCTTCACTGGCTGGATGATCAACAGAACAGGGTTTGATGCTGTTCCAGAGAGGTGAATATAAGACCTGCCTCCTGGCCCTACCTGTGGTGAAGGTTGTGGCACTATGGGTCAAACCTGCCTTGAGTAAGAAAACTCAATAAGAAGACAAGGCTGAATCCCATTAAAACATTTTGCATCTATCAAATCATTAATATCAGATTTTATGTAATAAACATAGTCTGCATTTTAAAATAACACAAGCATTTAGAATTCTGCTGACACATATTATATAGATAGTTTCTGACCTTAGGCAGAGGACTTTTTCAACCTGCCATTGTATAAGTTTTCTATAGCCATTCTATTTCAGCTACCTTTTGAGTTTACTTTTCAGATCAAAGATTTCCTCAGTCAGACGTACATTTGTTTCCTCAAATCCTTCTACTGATCTTTGTAGTTTTGCATTTTGATCCACCAACTTCCTGTTTGTGTATTCCAGACACTCAATGTCATTTATCAGCTCAGTTGTTTCTCTTTGAAAAAGAAGTGAAATTTAAAACTCATTTCAAAGACAAAGTTTCCATATCATAGTTGTAGAAACATAGGACATAGAAATTAGGAGCAGGAGCTTAGCATTTCGAGTCCGCTCCACTGTTAGACATGTTCATGGCTGATCTTATCCTGGTCTCAACTCCACTCTGCTGCCTCCTCCCCACAGCCCTTCATCTCACTTTTCATCAGAAACTTATCTATTATTGTTGTTGAATATAGTTTTTCTTATTCACTCAATGGATGAAGAAATCACAAACCAGGCCAGCATGTACTACCCATCCCTAATTGTCCAGAGGGCCGTTAAATGTGAATCACATTGCTGTGAGTCTGGAGTCACACATAAGCCAGATCAGATGAGGACAGCAGATTTCTTTCCCTAAAGGATATTAGTGACCAGATTGTTTTTTTTCCCAATAATCGGTAACGGTTTCATGGTCATCATTACGCACTTAATTTCAGATTTTTATTGAATGCCATAAAAATTACAGAATTCAAACCCAGAATGTTACCTGGGTTTGTGGATCAACAATCCAGTGAAGATACCATTAGACTATTGCCTCCCCTCAAAATTCTACATTTGCTCAATACTTTTCAACCATTTTTAACTCTCATTTCACTATCTATACACATTGATTCTCTAATGAGATTTACTTCCACACAACTTACATTCTTTCAGTACTTCACTAAAGTAGTTGTTTTTCTTTGTTAATATTACTGCAATAAAATGCCAGAAAAGATCACTGGCATTCAGAAATAATTTCCCACCTCACACAGGCTTCTATGTGGTATTCCAGAAATAGAAACTTCCTGAGTTCTTTTGTTCCAGCAAAATAAAGTAGTTGCACAAGAAAACAAACTCCAGATAACTATAAAACTTAACATCCAGTAACCTCCCATTAGAAAGTAGGCATGCGCAAACATTTGATGACACAACGGATTCAACTTTGATGTTTTTGAGGAAACCTTGATTAACTCATATCTAAATCAGAAAATCACAAATTTAAACTGCTATCTAGAACTTGGGCACAAAATCTAAATTAACCAAGAGGTAGCTGCAATGCCATACATGCAACATGTGATTGATATATTAAACCTGGGCAGATTTTAGGCTGAATCTTACATTTTTTTGTCCAAATGTCAGTTTTGTCAAGTTTCCTAATCACCCACTGTTATGGACCAGACCAGACCCCCTCAAAATATATTAAGAAAGTAGCGTAGACTCTAACATTTTCTTATTTCAAAGATAAGTGCGAGGTGCTGTGTTCCAGGTGCAATTCGAATGGTCAAACTACTTGAAATTAAGCAAAACACAATTTATTCAAACACTATAGTTTGCACCAGGTACTCATATGATTTGGCCAATGTCATCTAATACAATGCAGGCAAGGATGCCCAAAGCATGGTACATTGGTGAGACTGTGCACTATGACAATGGATGAATGGACACACCACACAACGATCAACCTAACAGGGGGCTTCCCTCCCAGTGGGTGAACAGTTTGGCAGTCCAGGACATCCAGCCTCCAACCTTGAGATCAGCATCTTCCAAGGCAAACTTTGAGATATGCAACAATGCAAAATCACTGAACAGAGGCTGATAGCTACGTTCTGTACCCACGAGAATAGTCTTGGGTTCATATCACACAACAGGTAACCCCACCACACTATATGATCCCACACACTGACTCCGCCTCACACTCTCACTCTCTTGCCCTCTCTCTCTCACATGCACATGCACGCACTCTGTCCCCCCTCTGCCTTGCTCACACGTGTGCACTCTGTCCCCCCTCTGCCTCACACATTATTTCATTCAAGACTTTTGTCTGTCAATAAAATAAAACCTGATCTCAGCATAAAACATAGACAATTCGAAGTGGGACCACACATCTAAAATGCCTTGTCTAACCTGAGATGTCACCTCTTATACATTAATAAAATCTTTAATTATCTAAGGACAAAGATTTGAAAGAAATCTGAATTTTGCATTTTAATCAGCAGTCTAACTCCTAACTGATTAAAGGGGAGTTAGTTTTAAAGTTGTTAACTTTTTGCTTATAAATACTGTGTCTTATACCTCTCATTTCATGCTTGAGGAAGGAAATAAGTTCTGAAAGCTTGCAATTTCCAAACCTGTTGGACTGTAACCTGGTGTCATTTGATTTTTGACCTTGTCCACCCCTCTCCAACTCTGGCATCTCCACATCATGAGTATTTCAACTGTGTTGCAACTGTGGGATACGTATGTATTTTTAATATTGTTTGCTTAAATTAAGTTTCTTGTAATTCCAAATTAAATATTTTTTTTGTATATAGTTAACAATTATCTTTTAAAACCTACAATATCCATAATTGAAAGCAAAAGAAAGTAGCGCAGAACTCCAAGGGAACTACCCGGATGGCTTAAGGGGGAGAATTTCCTCAAATGTGACATTCATTTTCAGTCTTTGTGTTAAGTTGTTCAATAGAGAAGCATTCATCAAGCTTTGCAGTATTAAAAAACCTTTTAATGTAGTAATGTGCTAAGCAATGTTCCTAAGGACACGAGTTTAAAGTAATTAAATTATCTTAGGTAAGAAGTTATTAATAATCCCAAACTGAAGTGTTAGCATAGTGTAAATTGAAAATAAATGAAGTTCATCAGAGATAGCATAATACTAGAAGAAAGCTTAGTCAGGTGCATAATAATAATTAAGAGCCATCTACAATCCCAGCAGATTAATTTAAGTTTTAATTATTGCAAGCCCATCAGTGTTAAAACAGTCTCTCCCCCTTGGAAACTAGATGAACTCCGATCTTGCTAGAGATACAGCATTAGATGTTCTTAGAATTGCAACAGGTCTGTGAGTTATACATCTGATTCCAACACAAAGCTGTTGTTTCTGTTCAACCTATAAATGGTGTTTGAGTTATTTCCTTTGAATAGTTTTTAAACACAATCTGTTTTTTAAGGGAATACTGAATTTGATGTTTGTTTTCATTTGTTGTAATAAACACAAACTCATTATAGGGGCAGAATCAGGCTATTCAGCCCATTGATTCTGCTCCACCATTCGGCTGATATGCTCCTCACCTCTATTTTCCTGCCTTCTCCACATAACCCTGTAACCCATTATCAATTAAAAATCGGTCTAACTCCTCTAATTTATTCACTGTCCCAGCATCCACTGCAGTTTGGGGTAGCAAATTCCACAGATTTGCAATCCTTTGGGAGTAATTTTTCCTCAACTGTTTTAAATTTGCTACCCTTTCTCCGAAGACCTCGCATCCTAGAATGCCCCACAAGATGAAGCATCTGCTTCACATCTATTTTATCCATAACTTTTATCACCTTGAATACCTCAATTTGATCTCCTCTCGTCCTTCTTAATTCTAGACAGTATAGGCCAAAACTGTTCAATCTTTCTTCTTATGACAAACCCCTCATCTCTGGGATCAATCAAGTGAACCTCCTCTGAACTGCCTCCAATGCCACTACATCTTCCCTCAAGTAAGGGGACCAAAACTATGCACAATACCCCAGGTGCAGTCTCATCAGTGCCTTTTATAGTTGCAACAATATTTCCTTACTTTTATCTCTACATTTTATTTCTGTTGAAACAAAGACTGCGACATTGTATGCTTTTTAGTAAAAGGTCATTTTGGTCAAAAAATAATGATTTATCTGGTCAGGGTTCCTGTCAGGGCTCTGACTTATCTAATACAAATATCAACCAGGCATCCACCCCATAATTACTAGGGCTATTACATCATGTTACAATCATTTGGGAACCAAAACATAATCAGAAATATAACACTGCGTGAAGGTAAGCCCATGTTCAGTGCACCTTTATTGAGGAGGAAAGGATCAGTGACATTTTGATTTTCTCCCACACCAGGGCATGAAAGGCTATTGGAGATATGCACAGATGCAGATTTGAGGTTAAAATCAGATCAGCCATTAACTTATTGAATGGCAGCGGAGACCCGAAGAGCCAAATAGCCTACTCTTGACCCTTGTTCATACATTCAATCTTGGTAGTGTCCTTCAAGAAGATGTAGTTGCATCCTACTCTGGCATCAAAATGTACCAGTAGAAACAACTTGCCTTGTTTTGAGGTGGCCAACAGTATGAAATGCAGAAAAAGAGTGGTACAGGCAAATGAATTTTATGTACAAGTATAAGCACTGATTGTGGTCATTGATGGCCACTAAACTGAATGCAGAGTCATAAGCAATCATTAATATCCACTGGAAGCTCTGTTAAGTAGTTCCGTGATTTTGTTTCTGATAGTGAAGCCAACTCCATGGATACAGCAATCTTCCTCTGATTTGCCTTTACAAGAGTCCATTGGCCTTTTTCCTCTCTAAACTGGTCTGATGCAGTGAGTTGGGCTTCACTGACAGCAACAACATATTACAGCCTTCCACCTCGAAGACAATATATTTGCACTGTGTTAAGTGTGATCTGGTTGGGTTCAGGAGTTCCGTTCTGGCTTTGTGGTCTCCATCATATTTAAGCAAAACCTGTCTGTTTTCCCTGACCCACCTTTTTGACCATCTGAGTTTTTTTGGTTCTGTTGATTTCTTTCAAAGTCCTTCCAGTCACCTTCCAGAGGTAATGGTCATCTGTGATTGTCCCCAAATTGTAAGCATCAATATCCCACAGCCATTTGAAAAGACCAAAACCCATAAAGCATTGAAAGAGAACTTTCATCAGGTTCAATAACAAAGGCTGGAAAATACTGAGGAGATGCAGGTGTGAGTAACAACATAAAGCCACTCCTATCAATGAGAAATCAAGGAAATTGACCGCAAATTGAATTTAGAGTTAATTCATACTTAAAGTGAAGATATACCTCAACTGCATATGTCATTTGCACATAACTGCTGCACATTGAATTTTTGAAACCCTCCAAATTAAAGACATTTAAATAACTAAGCATGAGAGTAAGCAATGCTTGTTTTTCATTTTTGTACAACTGAGTTTTATACTGAAAAAATACTTGAGTTACAGGGCTGTAATTATGTTTAAACTAAGAAGGAGGCCCAAGTGGCTAAACAGTTGAGAATATCTTAAGTAATAGTGTATTGAATTTTTAGGCTTTTACATGTACAAGGTAACATGGTCTACACAACTGTTCAATTGTTAAATTGGCTGGCTTCATTGTTGCTAATTTTAAGTCCTTAGTTACACATATACTTACAAGTTTCCCCTGTTCACATCACCACCATACCCTTCCAGTTGCCCTGAAGTTGTATCACATTTCTTATCTGGGAAGAAGTGTTTTAAAATTAATTAAAATGTCAGTAACTATTAAACACAAGGGTTAATTCCATAACCCCATGAATACAGAGCAAAAGAAGGAAAACAGTTCATTAAAGGGGAGCCTGGATACTCCAATTTAGACTCCCTATAAACACAGCTAAGAGCTAAAAATGCATAATTAACATTATTAATTGCTGCAAATTCAATATATCCAACATTATTACTACGGGTAGCTGCTAACTTGCTTCAGTATTATGTGCAGAGCCTCCTACTGGTTAGTGGAAATAAACCTCCAAAGCTGGAAATATTATCTTTGTTGTCCCTCCCCTTCCCCAATTAACATTCAAAATTTACACAGCAATATACAAACCAGTCGGTAAAATGCAAATGCTTTCAAAGGACGTAGCCTCTTCAATCTTTCCACTGGAGAATCTAGAGAGATCACATTTTTAATAGTCAAGACATTAGCTCCTCTACATCTTAAACACTAAATATCTAAACCACCATTTTCAAATCAAGTCTCAATACAAACCAGGGGCTTCCTAATCAAATGACTCCATAAGTCTAAAAAATGCATTTAATAAGTGAGCTATAAGAACTCAAAGGATGGAATCTTATTGGAGTCTGGAGGATTAGGAACAAAAAGATGAGAAGTCGAGCAAGATTGAACCAGATGTCAGGAGCATTTTTAATTTATTTTTATAAGAAGAAGTTTTTATCCCTTTACAAGATTGTTAAAAATACAAAAAAAAATATAACCTTATATTGCAAAAACATTAATAGGAAACTACCTACTGCTCTATAGAACACACCAAAACTATCTCAAGAAAAGTCTTAAATTCACTTAACTCAAATTATGGATGTAGTTCTGCTCGCTGAGCTGGAAGGTTTGTTTTCAAACGTTTTGTCACCAGACTAGGTAACATCAGTGAGCCTCCAGATGAAGCACTAGTGGTATGGCCCACTTATTATTTGTTTAGGTTTCCTTGGGTTGGTGTTGTCAGTTCCTGTGGTGATGTCATTTCCTGTTCTTTTTCTCAGGGGATGGTGAATGGGATCCAAGTCAATTTGTTGGGTTGATAGAATCCTGGTTGGAATGCCATGCTCCTAGGAATTCTCGCACCTCTCTATTTGGTTTGTCCTAGGATGGATGTGTTGTCCCAGTCGAAACGGTGTCCTTCCTCCTCTTTATGTAAAGATACTAGTGAGACTGGATTATGTCTTTTTGTGGCTAGTTGATGTTCATGTATACTGGTAGCTAGTTTTCTGCCTGTTTGTCCAATGTAGGTATTTTGTAAATGACATTAGTTTTGCTTGTTGTCTGTATAGGATCTTTCAAGGGGCAACATAGCCATCCGAGGACAAGCCAAACAGACACGCACGAGAATTCCTAGAAGCATGGTATTCAACCCAACACATTGGCTTAGATCCCATTTACCATCTCCTGAGTAAAAAGAACAGGAAATGACCTCACCAACCCAAGGAAACCTAAACACCTAAATAAAAAGCAGGCCATACCATCATTGCTTCATCTGGAGGCTCACTGATGATGTTACCTAGTATGGGTAACAAAACGTCTGAAAATGAACCTTCCAGCTCAGCGAGCAAACCTACATCCAGAAAATCAACCTGAGTTACAAATCTTCTCAAAATTCATTAACTCAAATTAATTTAAATCAAGACTAGACTTAATTAAATTCAATTCAATTCCACCACTCGCCGCACCCCTACCAAGACTCCTATCCACAGGAGCATTAGTTGTAAAACCCATATTTATCAAGCTTCCTCCCCCACGGGACCCCGGACCGCCAAATCCAGCTTTCACGGCTATATACAGGCCCTGGCCAGTATTGCCGACAAGTCTGTAATGACGTAATTTAAAAAGGGCCACCACATCTTATAGAATGGTTCTGTTTTCTGGCGCACCACCTTTGTGAGATAATCTTGTGCTCCATCGCCAATCTACACCACCCCATGAGACATGGGGGTTTTTCTGAGATCCAGCTCATTGGAATGTTCTTACTTGCACAGTGTGAGAGAATGTTAAATAGTCTCTTCCCATGCTCATCCAACGAGAGCAAATCCAGCAATCCAAAAAGGAATACCAGATTTTCCATAACCTTGATTCCCAGAAACCCCTCCAACTCACTAAGTATGGCACCCCAATAGTAACGGATCCTGCAACATGACCATAAACAATGCGTGAGGGTGCCTGTGCCAATTTTACATTTAGGACTTTCTGGACATGCTCCCTTCTTGAACCTTGCCAACTGTTCTAGCCGCCACATGGGCCCTGTGAAGAATCTTCAACTGCATAGTTTGCACTTTATTGCGTATCAAATTTTTCTTCACATTCTCCCATATGTCCTCCCATGTCTCAAACAAAATTTCTTCTCCTAGTTCCTGACTTCAGACTTCAAAGAGCAAAGAACATATCAATTCTCGTGTCGTATTTGTGCAAGTTGGAGTAAAAGGTGAAATCCCTACCATTAGGGTAGAGGCACCTCCACACATCCACCAGCCCCAACTTCCTGCACAAGTCCACTAGCTGTTTAGATTGCAGGGAGATAACTAAGAGACTCTTTTGGCATCCTGTATACCTCAACATCCATGTGACAGTTAAAGTCTCCTCCTATGATCGTACGGCACACCCCAAAAGCCATTAATTTAGAAATTGTGTCAATTAAGAATTTAAAGGGGTGCGCCGGGGACAACAGTCTTGAGAATGATGAACCGCCCGTATTCATCCTTGATTTGTTCTACTATCTGGAACCGGAGGTTCCTTTGTATTCGTATAGCTACATATTCGTATAGCTACTTTTGAGTTAAAAGAGAATAAGAATGCCCTACCAAATCCTCCCTGTTGCAACTTCACATGTCCCCTGTCAGTTAAGTGTGCTTTCTGCAGCAGAGCAATGTCAACCCTTTCTGTTCTGAGGTTTGAGAGCACATTTTTTTTTAATCAGAGCGTGGCTCCTTTTTATATTCCAGGTGCACCATCTAAACGAACCACTAGCATGACCGCCCACAGTACCCAAGAAGAAGCAGCTTATTCATGCCGCACCGAGTGGAAAAAACACAGAATTCCTAAGACCTAAAAACTATCCCTACAAATATTACTCGAACTAAAAAACTAACCACTACTCTTAACTTAACCAAACAAACACAAACAACAAACCGCTGGAGATTCCCCCCCCTTGCCCATTGGGGACATTCATCCCAAACCATCCTGGTTCCTTCCAGTTAAGACTGCGCCCCAGACCCAAGTAATACCAAGACAAAAAAAAACTATTATTTACACAAATGGGAGTTAACAGTGGGCACCCACCCCATCCCCTACATACATCAATCCCATTCATCTGCCATAAAAGAAATAACCACCCCTCACTACTGTTAATAATGGTCTTTGTTTTTTTTCTCCCGACACATATTTCAAAGAGTACAAAAGGTTCCTTGCTTTTTCCTGCTGAGTCGAAATTATAAACAGATCTTCCATGATTAAAGCACAGTATTGCCGAGTATCTCAAAGAATATTGGCTATTCAAGTCTCTCAATTTCTTCTTGAACTCATCAAAGGATTTCCTCTTCATGATTATTACTCAGAAAAGTCCTGAAAAAACATAATTTTCAACCGTTTGTACACCAAGGCTTGAGAATCTCTTCCCAGTCTTATGGAGGCTTCCATTATCAGCTGCTTCTCTTTCTAGCCCTGGAGGTGCACTAGGACCGGACAGGCCACTGCTCTGACTCAGACTCCACTGGGCCCACTCCACACACACCCAGCCCGACTCGACCTCCCAGCCCCAGGAGCTGCAGGAGTAACCGTTCCAGGAAGGTAACCAGGCTCTCACCTTCCTCACGCTCCGGGAGCCCAACAATCTGACCTCAATTTTCGAGGTCGTCAACCTGATCCAACAGGACCCAAACCTGGTCTTCCAGTGTTTGGAACTGCCCTTCTGAATTTTCCGCCATGGTCTCCAATGCTGCGGTCCTTTGTTCAACTGCCTTGACGTTTCGTTCCAACACTTGGATCTCCTACTCATGTTTTTTTAGCATGGCAGAAATTGGTTCCAGCACCGAGTCGATTCTCTCTCAGTTTAACAAACTCAGAGATTAGATTCTGTTGGTCCAACAGGTGCAAAGGCAGCGCCGTGGCTGCAGGTGCCTCCCATGCTGTAGGGATGTGCCCTGCTGACTCCCTTTCCTTTATTAGACTTCATCTTCTGAATTTAAAATGTTCTTGACACTTTTCATGCTATTTTAACAGGCTTTTCTTGTGAATGACTAGTGAGGTGGGGGTGAAAGCTCACTTTACTTGAGTTTTGATGCGGACCCCCAGCAAAGCAGATCTAGCGGCCCACCACCATCTTAGATACCCCCGTCAGGAGCATCTTACTCCACTTCTGCTTTTGATAAGTGGCATGGCAAGTTGTTCACGAGGCAAAAGTAAGGTGCCAAGTAAAGGGAATTATTGGTTGTCAATTGTCCAACTGCCTCATTAGTATTCAACTTCCAATCTTTTCCATCTAGAAGGACAAAGGCAGCAGATACACAGGAACACCCCCACCTGAAAGTTCCCTTCCAAGCCACTCACTATCCTGACTTGGAAATACATCACTATTCCTTCACTGTTGCTGAGTTAAAATCCTGGAATTCACTCCCTAAGGGTATTGTGGGTTAGCCTACAGCACATGGACTGCAACTGTTCAAGAAGGCAGCCCACCACCACTTTCTCCAGCAACTAGTGACAGGTAGTAAATCCTGGCCAACTAGCAATGCATATGCCCCAACGTGAATTAAAGGTGTGAGGAGCCAAATGTTGGCCAGCCCACCGACTGTCTTGACTCTATCTGCCCTATTGTGGGCTGCTTTACAATTAAAATGAAAAACAAACAGGTATTAAGTGAGATGAAAGTGGGTGGCACATTGTTTACTTTTGGTGCAGAGGGGGAGGTGTCCCAAGCAAGTAACTAAGCAGCACAGAGAGGGCATATAAGGTATTTGGTGCCACGGTTGGTATGGTGACAGCAATTGAGGGAAGATTTTGTTAATAGTACAGAGAGTAATAGAGTCTTCATGGGAGGTCTGTACAGTAGCAGAGAGTGAGTATGAGGCATCACAGAGATGATTGGAAGAATGCCCAGCATTGTAACTAAACAGCTGAGTCTCCTTTAACCTGGTCAGCAATCTCAGAGGAGGTGTGTGGCCTCCTCTACTGGCCCTGGGCGAACAGTAAGTGTCCCCTGTGAACCATCCCATGAGTTTTCTCAAGTAATTGTCCCAAACATGCTTCGTTAATTACCTACCCAGTGCCTGTGGTGGCCTTCTTGCTCAATGCTAGCCCAAGTCTCTCACTTGGCATGACCTAAAGTACTGCCACATCTGGGATATCCCAGAATAAAATGTAATTTCTTGCGCCAATATCATCTTGGGATTCTGGCCAGGTATCTGGTCAAGATTGGGAGTCCAAAGTTGCCTTTCATCAATGTAGTGGTACACAGCTAGAAACTAGCACTCCTCGCAGCACAGAGGCAGCACGGCTCACACTTACTTGTGCACAGAACTGCACACTGGTACCCCAAGATGCACAACTCTCTGGGTCTGTAGGCAGCCCTTCCAAGTCTAAGCTACATTTTAACCAATGTCCACTGCATCTTATCATTGTTAAATGTGGAGTCATATTCACTTTTATTTACAAAGAACAAAAGTAACAAAAATTAAACAAATAGAAACTAAATTTCCCTCTGAACATAAAACGAACTCTGTTAACAGTAAAATGCTTTTTGCTCAACATGCAATGTCTGAACCATGTCACATCTACTGGAACTGAATGTCAATCAAGACCTGTCAGACTTGTAGTGTCTGATGCAGCTCTCTGGCATGCACAAAGTGATGTTGCTTCTGCTCAACATCATCATTCTCCTCCTTGGAAGACTGCTCCCGTTCTCTAATTTCTTCAGGATCAATCGCATCCCCTTCTTACCTGCTCCAGATGTGCATGCTAGGTTAATCAAAGTTTGTGCGAAGATTTGTAGCTCGGGTGCTCGTTGTTGTGGTTCTGTTTGCCAAGCTGGAAGTTTTTGTTGCAAACGTTTCGTCCCCTGGCTAGGCGACATCATCAGTGCTTGGGAGCCTCCTGCGAAGCGCTTCTTTGATGTTTCCTCCGGTGTTTATAGTGGCCTGTCCCTGCCGCTTCCGGTTGTCAGTTTCAGCCGTCCGCTGTAGTGGTTGGTATATTGGGACAAGATCGATGTGTTTGTTGATGGAGTTTGTGGATGAATGCCATGCCTCTAGGAATTCCCTGGCTGTTCTCTGTCTGGCTTGCCCTACGATAGTAGTG
>NC_057749.1:26941927-26945527 GCF_004010195.1 Chiloscyllium plagiosum
ATGAACACCGGAGGAAACATCAAAGAAGAGCTTCGCAGGAGGCTCCCAAGCACTGATGATGTCGCCTAGCCAGGGGACGAAACGTTTGCAACAAAAACTTCCAGCTCGGCGAACAGAACCACAACATGCTAGGTTAATGCAGCACAGTCTGTCTGGAGTACACAGCAGTGCACCTCCTACCACCAATGCAGCCCTTGCAGCAGAACATCATCTGCAGGAGGAGAAAGTGAGGTCTGCAGATGCTGGAGATCAGAGATGGAAATGTGTTGCTGGAAAAGCGCAGCAGGTTCATTCCTGAAGAAGGGCTAATGCCCGAAACGTCGATTCTACTGTTCCCTAGATGCTGCCTGACCTGCTGCGCTTTTCCAGCAACACATTTCCATCTTTATCATCTCAGGAGGCCTACCATCTGCTCCACTAGGTGGTTCAAGAATGTGCTGAATTGTATCCATGCTTCCTTAGTCAGGAGGTTCCCAAGCAACTCAGATTAAAGTCAGGGCTTTAGTTCCCGGGTTCAGTGAAGACAAAAAAATAACAAAGACCCATTAGATGAAGTCTCCATCATCAATGCCTGAAGTTGATACAGTCCCCACTGAAAAGAAAAGTAAAATGAGGCCCACTTAATTTTCCTCCTCAGTCAAATATTTACCACCTTAGCAGAGGGACATCTATTGAAAAGAAAATCAATGCTCATTTCTGCAAGGGTCCTGGGGCAGTATGTAATTTTTCAATAGATGTGGACTCCTCATTTTTAAAACCCTCGCCCTCATATTTCCATATGTTATATGGGTCCCAGGATCTTCAACACAAATGGCCTGGACCAAGATAACAAGTACAGCCCATCTCAGATAAGACTTCATTACAATTTTATCATAATCAATGCTTTGATGAGATATATATAAATATATAAAACACTTATATAAATATATAAGACACAGAACTACAGTCTATGTATAAATTATGCTGATTACCCCTCCTGTCTGCATTCAGCAATCCACTGTTTCATGATGCTGTGGAAGGTATCCAAATTCACAGTAATGTTTTTTCCTTCAGGATTTAGCATTTTGTGCAGAAGTTTTAGCTGCCCTTTCTCACAGCTTTGACCTGTTACATCTTCCAGATATCCAATGATTCTGGAAACATATACTTCCCCTACACACAAAA
The DNA here is from genome assembly GCF_004010195.1 of Chiloscyllium plagiosum. Taxonomy (NCBI): domain Eukaryota; kingdom Metazoa; phylum Chordata; class Chondrichthyes; order Orectolobiformes; family Hemiscylliidae; genus Chiloscyllium; species Chiloscyllium plagiosum. The sequence goes on from NC_057749.1 coordinate 26,943,092, forward strand.
GAGGGAAAGAAAAAGACTTCATTCGCCATTGAAAAACAGCTTATTACAGAATGCAGTTAACTTTTACAATAGACAATATACAAGAGCATTAGAACACTTCATGGCGAAAACAGCAATTAGATCCATCAAAATTCTGCCCTCTAGTATCACAAATCTCTCCACCTGAACACCCAATTCGATTTTAAATGTCACTACTATTGTTGCCTCCATCAAAATATCTGGTAAATTGTCAATATTTATCCCCATTTGAATAGTTTTAACAAAGTTTTACTATTTTCTTTAATTACTTATTATTTAAATCCATTTACAATCTGTTTTTGGCCTGGCTTATACTAAAGTTTTAGATTACCTACATTGCGGAAACAGGCCCTTCGGCCCAACAAGTCCACACCAACCCTCCGAAGAGTAATCCACCGAGACTCATTCCCCTATCACTATGGGCAATTTAGCATGACCAATTCAACTGACCTGTACATCTTTGGAGTGTGGGAGGAAACCCATGCAGACAGAGGGAGAATGTGCAAACTCCACACAGTCACCCAAGGTGGGAATCGAACCTGAGTCCCTAGTGCTGCTAGGCAGCAGTGCTAACCACTGAGCCACCGTGCCACCCCAAGCTGTATTTTGGTTTATTCTTACAGGCAATAACATTTAGTATTTGGCATAGTTTGACAATCTCTTTTAAAGCTTTCTCAAGATTTTGGAGAATTTGTTTTTATAAATTTCTTTCATAGCTCTGTTCTTTTAAGCTTGGGATCATTACTGTTGCTCATACCTATATCTTCTCCAATTCATGCACCTTTTTACGTAACATGGCCATAATTGAACACATTTCCATGTGCAGTATATTGCTTACATAATATAGTATAAGCCCTGCAGATTGCACTATAGTTTTGACATAATCTCAATACCTTGATTAGATTACAGTCTAAAAATCATTTCAAAAAAGTAACATTACCTTTGCCCTCAATATCACAGGATTCAAATGTACAATTTAGAACATCTTCCTCTGAGCAGATATTCATGTCAGTTGATTTCTCAATAGAGTTGTTTGCTACAGTTTCACATATCAGTTCTGAAAGAACAAGAAAGATGTTTTCTGTCAGACTCACACGTTAGCCATTTGGCATAGCAGGTAAACAAAATCAAACTGTCCCATTCAGCAAAATGTACTATTTCAACTACGGAGGAAAATTATGGCCATGCCTTAATAACATAGAATAGAGTGATGGTAATAGAGGGTAAGAACCCTAACATATTGCAGCATGTTAAAAGAAACATTTCTGCACATTTCCTGCCTGAAATCCATTGGCCCTCCATTGGCCTGAAACACAAAGACGTATTTGAGCAATGAAGCAGAGGGAGGAGTGGCAGGTGGAGTTGAATTTAGATAAATATGAGATATTGTATTTTGGTAAGGCAAGACTTATACAATTAATTATAGAGCCCTGCGGAATTTTGCCAAACAGGGACCTAGGGATGCAGGTGCATAGTTCCCTGGAGTCGCAGGTAGACATAATGGTGAAGAAGGTGTCTAGCAGACATGCCTTCATTGGTCAGAACACTGAGTATAGGAATTGGGAAGTTATGTTGCAGCTGTACAGGACATTGGTAAAGACATATTTTAAAAATGCTTACAGTTCTGGTTGCCCTTCTATAGGAAGGATGTTGTTAAACTTGAGAGGATGCAGAAAACATTTATAAGGATGTTGCCCAGACTGGTGGGTTTGAGTTATAGTGAGAGGATGAATAGGCTAAGGTTCTTTTCCCTCAAGCATTGAATGTTGAGGGGTGATCTTATAAGGTTTGTAAAAACATGAGGAGGATGGATAGGGTGAATAGCCTCAGGTGGGAGAAGTGCAAAACCAGAGGGCATAGGTTTAAGGGATGAGGAGAAAAATTTAAAAGGACCTGAAGGGTAACTTTTTCACGCAGTGGGTGGTACTTGTATGGAATAAGCTACCAGAAAAAGTGGTGGAGCTGGGTATAAATACAGCATTTAGAAGTCATCTGGATGGATACATGAATAGGAAGGGCTTAGAAGGGTATTGGCCAAATGCTGACATATGGGACTAGGTCAGATAGGGATGTCAGGTCAGCATGGACAAGTTAGATCAAAATGTCTGTTTCTGCACTATATGACTTTATGAGAGATGGTGGGAAAATGGTTGCCCAGATAGAGTCTAGAGATGTATAGCATAGAATCAGACCTTTTGGTCCAACCCATCTATACCAAACAGATATCCTAACCTAGGTAAACCCACCGACTCCCACAGCTACCTGGATTATACCTCTTCCCACCCTACCTCTTACAAAAATGCCATCCCGTATTCCCAATTCCTCCGCCTCCACCATATCTGCTCCCAGGAGGACCAGTTCCACCACAGAACACACCAGATGGCCTCCTTCTTTAGAGACCGCAATTTCCCTTCCCAC
>NC_057749.1:26945926-26961542 GCF_004010195.1 Chiloscyllium plagiosum
CCACCTATCCACTCCACCCTCTCCTCCCTGACCTATCACCTTCATCCCCTCCCCCACTCACCCATTGTACTCTATGCAACTTTCTCCCCCCCCCCCCCCCCCTCTAGCTTATCTCTCCACGCATCAGGCTCATTGCCTTTATTCCTGATGAGGGGCTTTTGCCCGAAACATCAATTTCGCTGCTCCTTGGATGCTGCCTGAACTGCTGTGCTCTTCCAGAATCCAGATATCCTAACCTAATCTAGTCCATTTGCCTTCCCAGCTACCTTCCACCCACCCTCACCTTTCCATTTACCTCTCAGCTCCCCCAGGAAAACAGCAACAGAAATGAAACAGTTTGAATTACAATTAAAAGCAGGGTAAAGAGAAAAGACCAAATTGCTTAAGCAGAACAGAAAGAAAAACAGAAAGAAAGAGAGGAGAGAAAGAGAGACGAACGGATGAAAGAGAGGGAGTTTGAACTTCAGAAATTAGCACTTAGGCAGGAGTTCACAAATTCACTTTCTGAAGTGGTGAAAACTCATGTGGAAGAACAGAGAATTAAAACATCAAGAGTAGCAGCTGAAATGGCTAATGATTATGAGTAGGAACATAAATCAAAGTTTGGCTTCCAAAATCATTCCTAATGAAGGGCTCCTGCCCGAAACGTTGATTTTCCAGCTCCTCTGATGCTATCTGACCTGCTGTTCTTTTCCAGCACCACTCTAATCTTGACTTCCAAAATCAATGTCAATCCGTGAGGGATAAAAATTGGGGAAAACAGAAATCCTCACGCGGAAAGGGAAAGATAGATCTTGGTGAAGATCATCAGGATACTTTGCCACAAAGTAAAAAATGAAACCCTTGAAAGGGAAAGAGAAGTTAAAAAGCTGCAATAAAGTAGGCCACATGAAATCAGTATTGGTGGATGAGGAAATGCACTGGGAAGCCAGATGTAGGAAAACAGGATAAGCCAGTGAATTTGTTGGAGTGGCCATGGAAAGCACAGTGGTGGCTAGAATGCCGCACCAGAACGTTCAAGCTGGTCGGAGGTTTGTTAAGGAGGAAGTGCCAGATCTTCTTAAACCATAAACTTGTAAAGTTTACTCACATAGGCCAGGAGCAGTATGTGAAGAGGTTACAATATTGAGAGATACAGGATATTCTCAATCTATGATGTTGAAAGATGAGGAGATATGTACTCCTAAAGGACTATTGCCAGAAAAGGTATGAGTAAGAGGAATTTATGATGGGACTAGAAATGTTCAATTATGTAGTGTAATGAAGGTGTAGAAGTGTGGTTATAGTGAGGTTAGAGTGTCCAGTGAAATGTGGAGACAATTTGCCCTTTCTAATGTTATAGCTAGTTGATAGGTAGGAATGCTGCCTACTGTGGTTGAAAAGCCAGTGAAAACTCAGGCAACCGAACTATTGCAGGACACATATCCTGGAAATTTCCCTGTCTGCATGGTAATGAGGTCACGAAGTCACCAGTTGAAACAGGAGAGATCAAACAGTGCAGATAAGAAAGTTGAAGTGGAATTAGCGGAGACCCTGTTTGATCAGATGGTTGACACAAACCAGGAGCAGACAGACGACAGACATCTTTTGCTGAGATAAATTAACTGGGCTACAGCAGAAAGATGAAAATTTAAAGCAATTGTATCAAAAGGCATACATAGAAAAAGAATCTGAATGGATCCCCGAATTATCTTAAAGATATTGTCTTAATGACAAAATGGAGACCATCATATATTCAGGCAGATAAAAGATGGGCACAAATTCATCAAGTCATATTGCCAGTGGGTTTAGGAACAGAGATGTTATGAGTGTTGCATGAGCTACCACTACGAGTGAGAAAAATCAAGCTAAAATACAAAAACATTTTTACTGGCCTGGATTGCACAAGAATATAGTTGAATTTTGCCAGACAGGTCATACAAGTCAGGTAATTGAAAAACCACAGGCAGTAGTAAATCCTGCACCTTTAATACCTATTCCTGCATTTGAGGAACCTTTCACAAGAGTCTTTACTGATTGCGTAGGACCTCTACCTCAAACAAAAAGTGGGAATCAGTATTTGTTAACAATAATGGATGTGTTGATGAGATTTCCAGAGGCTATTCCATTATACAATACCACAACTAAAAGGATTGTAGAGGAATTACTCAAATTTTTCACTAGATACAGACTACCCATGGAAATACTATCAGATCAAGGGTCAAACATCACATCAAAATTATTCAAGGAAGATATGGACAGCTTAGGAATGAAACAATTCACATCTACTGTGTTCCATCCAGACTCGCAGGGAGCACTAGAAAAGGTGGCATCAGACATTAAAAACTATGTTGAGGGCTTATATTCAAGACTACCCAAATGATTGGGATAAGGGAATTCCATTTGTACTTTTTCAGATTAGAGATGCACCAAATGAATCGACCAAATTCAGTCCATTTGATTTAGTTTTTGGGCATGAAGTAAGAGGACCACTAAAATTGATTTAGGAGAAATTGGTAAGTCAGAATTCATAGACCACATATTTGGACCATGTGTCAAATTTTCAGGAATGATTAAATAGAACAGGGGAGTTGGCTAGACAGCATGTAAAAATATCACAGCGTACAATGAAACAGGAAGCAAACAAGAAATCAAAAACTTGCAATCAGAGATAAGGTGTTAGGTGTTACTTCCAGTGATAGGTAAAGCTTTAAAGGCAAGGTTTAGTTAACCTTATCAAGTCGAAAGGAAATTGAGTGAGGTGAATTACTTGATAAGGACTCCAGACAGAAATAAATCTCATAGACTGTGTCATGTGAATATACTCAAAAGGCATTTTGATGGGGAAGGAAAGCCAAAGGAGACTGTGTTGTTGGTTATAACACAGAGTGAAGAACCAAGTTCAGAGGATTCTGAATTAGACATTCCTCAAATTAAATTGGGCAATGAGGAAGTTATCAAAAATTGGGATAAAGTATTGAGTTACTTTCCACAGGAAAACTGAAATGACCGGAAAAAGTTATTACTATCACATGGGGAGATATGTGGAAATAAACTGGGAAGTACTAACCTAATTATGCATGATGTAGATATAGGTGCTAATAGGTATAACCCTCTAAAGTTGGTACAGGTTCAAAAGGAGGTTGAATGCATTCTCCAAGATAACATAATTGAATGGAGCACACCCATAGTAATGGTGTCTATTCCAGAAGGTACCCAATGGTTATGTGTGGACTATTGAAAAGTCATTACTGTTACAAAGACTGATGCATGTAGGATTCCACATTTGGAAGACTGTGTAGAAAATGTGGGACAATCACCTTGCATTTCTAAGTTGAACTTGCTCAAAAGATACTGGCAGGTACCTTTTGTCAAAAACAGCAAAGGCAATTTCAGGTTTTGTAAGGCCGAATAGACTGTATCCGTTTAAAGTCATGACATTTGGTATGAAAAATGCAGCAGCTACATTTCAGAGACTAACCAATAAGGTCATTGCCGGATTACCTAATTGTGTCGTATATACAGATGACCTGGCGGTTTTTTACTCACACATGGAAGGAACATTTGCAACAGTTATCAGATTTGTTCAATCGATTTCAGAAGGCAGGCTTGGTGATAAACCTGGCTAAAAGTGAATTTGCCAAAATCCAAATCACCTTCCTGGGCCATGTTATTAGACAATGGACAAATGGCCCCATAGGATGCAAAGCCAGAGGTAATTGAGGGGTTTCCTATACCATCGACAAAAAGAGCAGTACTCAGGTTCCTGGGATTTGGATGTAGGTTTGCTCGCTGAGCTAGAATGTTCGTTTCAAACATTTTGTCACCGTACTAGGTAATATCATCAGTGATCAATACTAAGAAATTGGCATTAACATTTTTTTGTGTGTTATCGTTATTACACAAAATTAAAATTTGATTCACCACACTATGTTATACAAATAATTGCTGGTACAATGCAGTAGACCTTCACTTCAGAGGTCATTGTTTAGAATGAAGCACTGGTGGTATGGCTCGCTTTATATTTGTCTGTCGAGGTTTCCTTTGGTTGTTGATGTCATTTTACGTGGTGATGTCATTTCCTATTATTTTTCTCAGGGAGTGATAAATGGGATCCATGTCAATGTGTTTGTTGACAGAGTTCCGATTGGAATGCCTTGATTCTAGGAATTCTCGTGCGGGTTCTCTCCTAGAACAAGCCAAACAGAGACACACACGAGAATTCCTAGAAGCATGGCATTCCAACTAGAACTCTGTCAACAAACACATTGACTTGGATCCCATTTACTACCCCCTGAGAAAAATAACAGGAAATGACATCACCACTGGAAATGACATCACCAACCCAAGGAAACCTAAACACATAAATACAAGGCGGGCCATACCACCAGTACTTCATCTGGAGGATCACTGATGATGTTACCTAGTATGGTAATGAAATGTCTGAAAACGAACCTTCCAGCTCAGCAAGCAAACCTACATCTAGATCCTCAAGCTGAGCTACAAATCTTCTCAAAACTCGTCATTGAATGGACGTTATCGAAAATTTATACCAAAGTTTAGCAGTGTTGCTGCTCCACTCACTGAATTGCTAAAGAAAGGCAAGACATTTCAACCGACAGCGGACAGTGGACTGTCAGAAGTCATTTAAAAGCTTGAAAGCTGTGTTAACCATTGTCCCAGTATTAGCCTCACCTAATTACGCAAAGCCAATCAAGGCAGCTGTTGATGCAAGTGATGTGGGTTTCGGTGCTATGCTCTTGCAGGAAGACAACAAGAAGACAGAAAGACCTTTCGGGTATTTCTCAAGGAAATTGAACATTCATCAGCAGAAATATTTGACAGTTGAGAAGTAGACTTTGAGCTTGGTGTTGGTGTTACAACATTTCAATGTTTATGTTACCAATAGTGTAACATAATATATGTTACATGATATATGATATCATGAGACATGATATATACTGATCGTAACCCATTGAAGTTTGTGGAGAAATTTAAGGACAAAAATGCCAGACTATTTAGATGAAGCTTGTTGTTACACCCATTCAATTTGAAAATTGTGCATGTGGCAAGACAAGAAAACGTGACTGCCGACGTATTGCTGTGACTTGAATGAGAAACAGAGGTGTTGGGTGGCGGGGGTAAGACAGACTGAAACAGAATGTAGCAGTACATGTTTGCATGATTATTGTCAATGTAATGCATGTGTGTGTTATGGTGTACTAACAATTTAAGATTAAGGGGTTTTAAAATGCAGCCACCTTTGGATGTTGATGGTTTACTTTTTTTAAGGGAGGAGGTGTGATGATGCTGTTCCTTTAAAAAGGTTATGCTGTCCTTGTTTTTTTTTCCCACAGAGACACAGACTCCGAAAAGTCTAAATTTGAATAGTTTTCGGGTCAATTTGAGTAGAGCTAATAGATACTGCCACATGCAAAAGGCTTTTAAGTTTAAAAAAAACACTTGTACAATGAAAGGGGAAGGGCCATTTCTCCTAGCTCAGCTTTTCTCTAGCTTGATTTGGTTTTTTGGCAGTCTGACTATTCACTGAAAGCAGTCAGGCAGTTTTGAGGCTGCTCATCCAAGAACCAGCTACATGGAAGAGGATGTTCTATGCTGCCATCTGTCTCTCTCTCTCCGACTTCTCTCCTGTAAGACTCTGTTTCTTTTACCTTTTGCACCAAGGAATGTTAATGGGGATTGTTGCAAGTATTGGGAACAGCATCATTAAGTGGGATATTTTGTTGGGTTTTCGGATAAGTTATTCGGTCTTCTGTTCTCTTTTGTTTGTGTTTCATTTGATAATCTTGTAAAGAAATTCTGTTTTGCTTAAAATTAAGCTGCTTAACCAGCTACATCACTCTTGGAATATCCGCATTAGACCTTCTTAAAACAACTCGCAAAGTTAGGGTCTGGGCTACTTTCCTGAAATGTTTTGAGGGGATCTGGCCTAGTCCATAACAATGAGGTCAGGGGATGCGTTTAATTGGCTTGATGATTGCCCTGGATCAAATTGGTGCCAACACCATGGGTTCAATTCTCATTTCAGCTGGGATCAATTTGGGATTTGCCTCCTTCCCAAGTCTGTGTTGGAGTTTGCAACATTATGGGTTGGATTGGCCAACAAAAATAGAACTCAAGAAGACATGTGGATGATATGGATTAATAGAAAAATGCAACAATGTGAAGACAGTTAAGGAGACTGTATTGAGACTGATTTACAGACCAAGGTCAATGCTTACCCCATAGATACCAAGAACTCCTGAAAAGCTGCTGAAGAGGTGGAGCAGTTCAAGTTTGTAATGGGTGGGGGCAGAGGGAACAAGATGATTGTCAGATAGGGAGGAATGGTGCAATAAGAGTATAGAAAAACTACCCAAGCAGTGTCAAAATTTCTAACATGAAATTTAGAGTCAAATGTGAAAGTTAAGATTTTCATTTAAGACAGGAAAACTAGATATTACTCAAGCTAAAAGAAGGAACTGGCAAACTTTGATAAATATGTTTTATACGAAATAAGAACTTTTGTTAGATTATGACAGGATACATGGTAGTAAAGTAGCCTCTAAAACTTATTGAGAATAAGAGAAGAACCACCTAGAACAATGGCTATTAATGTGCAATGAGGTGCACTGAATAAGTCAACAATACAGTACATGCAATCATCCAGGGAAAACATCAGTTTAAGAAAGAATTCAAAAAAATTCAGATAAATATGATCAACTCAAATTTAAACTCATGTTTAACTCCATAGATGCTTCCTTACCTGCTTTCTGTTTCCAGCATACTGTGATTTAAAGAATAGTTAGTTCCTACTCATTGGTTTAATCATACAGAAAAGTGTACTTTTTGGTGCTGACTTATTCAGTCAGTGATTGTTGATATAGAGTCATACAGCATGGAAACAGACAGTTGGTCCAACCATGCCGACAAATCCCAAACTAAACTAACCCCACTTGCCAGTGCTTGGCCCATATCTCTCTCAATTTCTCACTCATGTACTTATCTAAACGTCTTTTAAACATTGTAACTTTACCCACATCCACCATTTCCTCTGGAAATTCATTCCACACACAAACCACTGCGTGGGGAAAAAGAAATGTGTCTTTTTTTTCTCCTCTCACTTAAAAATATGCCCCCAGTTTTTAAATCACCCACCCTTGGGAAAAGACACCTTATTTATACCCCTGCCATTCACCTTATTTATACCCCTCATGATTTTATAACTTCCTACGCTCCAGTGAAAAAAGACCCAGTCTATCCAGTGCACTTTTATATCTCAAGCCTCCTATTCCTGGCAACATCCTGATAAATCTGTTTTGAACTCTCTCCAGCTTAATAATATCCTTCCTATAAAAGGGCAATCTAAACAGAACACAGTACGTCAGAGGCCTCACCATCTTGTACAACCTTAACATAACATCCCAAGAAGCATTGTCCCATGGTGTTAGAAGTTCCAGGTTTAGAAGGTGCTATCCAAGAAGCCTTAGTGACTTACTGCAATGCATTCTGTAGATGACACACACTGGTGCCACAGTGTGATGGTGATGGAGGAAGTGAATATTAACTGTGGTAGTTGGAATACTAATTAAGCTGGTTTTTTGTCATGGATGATTTTGAGCCTCTTGCATGTTATTAGAGCTTCACTCACCCACCCAACTTCTGACTCGTGCTTTGCTTTGAACAGGCTTTGAAGTGTTAGGAAGTGGGTTAGTCAGTGCAGAATTACCAACTTCTGACCTGATCTTGTACTTACAGCATTAATATGTCTATTTCATTTCAATTTCTGGTTAATGGTAATCTCTTGGATAACACAGGATTTAGCAGTGGTAATGCCATTCAATGTTGAAGGGTAATAGTTAGTTTTTCTCTTATTGGAGGTGTTTATTGCCTGGGACTTGTATGACATGAGCATCACTTGCCAGTGATCAGCCCAAGCCAGAATGTTGTTCGGGCCTTGCTGCGTTTGGCCAAAGATTGCTTCAGCATCTAAGGAATCATGAATAGTGCTAACATTGTGCTATTATCAACAAATATCCACATTACTGACCCTATAATGGAGGGAAAGTCGCAAATGAAGCAGTTGAAGGTGTGTGGTCCGAGGAGACTACCACAAGGAATTTCTGCACTAATATCCTTGTGGAGACATGTGCCTCATTACTAGTTTGTTGCTGATTAGGCCACTTTTAGTAAGAGATCATAATTAATGGGAGCAGAGATAAATTTCATCACCCACAGATATCTCCTTCTTTGCTGAAGTCAAGAGGAATCTATCTCACTACAGCCTACCTGTGAAAGCAAAAGGTAATCCATAGACAGCTATCCTCTAAAGCTATCTAAAAGCACCTTTCGGTACTTCCCCATCCAACATTTTGGAACAGAAAATGGCTTATGGATTCCTTGCAATCATTCAAAGGGGGATCTAGACAAGTCCCTATTAAATGGTAATCTCATCCAACATTTCTGAATAGAAAATTGATTATGATGATAAGATTCCTTGCAATCATTCAAAGGGGATCTGGACAAGTCCCTGTAATTATAACGGCTAAAGGGCATCTGGGAATATTGTCTCAAGGAGTAGTGGGAATTTTCTAAACTTTTTCAAAATGAACACAGATTTTATCTTACGAGGTGACTGCATAAATCAAGAGGGAAGGCAGATTATTAAGATTTTTGGCTACATAATAGATTGGTCACACTAGTCTTATTCTCCTCTGTTTTGTCCATATAATAAAAGCAACACCAAAGAAAATTAAACACTAAAATGGCTCAGTAGATTGTGTAATTACCTATGTTGATTAACAACTGAGAATTAAAATCTATCAAATGCTTTCACAAAGGTGCAGCTGAGCAATCTAACAGTCCATTCAAAGATTTTAAAACTCTGAAGAGATCAAACTGCTATTCATAAATAAAGGTCATCCGAACAAAATTTAGATAATGCTACAATTTGAAACACAAAGATATCTCCAAAACAGAGGGGGAACTAGGCCATGATACTTGATAAAAATCCAGAAACCGCTTTATATTGAATTTAGTAAAGTGTTTGGATGCCTGAGTAAATGTGCTAGATTCTTTGACACTGTGTCCACATTAACCCCATTTCTTTTGGCTTTCTTTTCCAGCAGAGCTGCTTATTGAATCTACCCAGTTTATTCTAAGGGTGCTATTAGAACATACAACTCACTCAGCAAGTTAGTGGCGCTAATTCACCACTACATGAAGAGCAAATGCACACATCAATCAGCTCCAAAAAGAGAGAGGTTCATGCTTCAGGTCTGATCCTCCATGACTGCTCTGGGGATGGCAACATTCAATTTGAGCACTGTGTTGAATTCTTTATAGAGATACCGCTCATGAATTATGCACTTAATCTGACTGAAAATTAGAGAAAGATGAAAAGAACAAGTGGGAACTAATGCATGGGGTGCATCACTGTGCAGTCATTTGCTCAGAAAAACTTACCATGTGTACCCAATGACGGAATTGATATAGTCCTCTTTATCAGGGCATCACTTAATAAGGAGTGCTGCTCTTTGTTACACATCAAGCTGTCGACACTTTTACGCCACTTCAGAGTTAATCCACTGCATTCCTTTTCATTTGTCATTCTGCACTGGAAAAAGCTGTCAAAGGAGCAACTCCGCTTAAGAAGATCCAGAACATTAGCACGTTGGTCATTTCCTGGCTCCATCATCAACCTAATATATTAATTTAAAGCTGACTTTAGTGTTCTTTCCAAATAATCAACATGCACATATTTTATTTAGCTAAAGTATGTAAATAAAATGCAGAAGTAATATTAAAACAAGCATAGTAAAAGACTATGAGACAAAAAGAAATTTCAGAAATTGGATAAACCTAGATGAAAGTAGGTACACGTTATATATGCAAGAAAATTTCTCTTTCAACCTGTTCTTCCCCTGGGCCATTAGTGAAGTCTTACAGGTCAAATGAAGTTCCTTCATTCTGTACTGAGTTAGCTAATCTTGGTTAAATGGTGGTAAAAGTACAACTGATGTCACAAAGTCTGTTCAACTTGAAGATAACAACTCCAGGTTCCTGCTCTTAATCATCCCAAATGATTTTTGCTGAAAAATGCTTAGTTGTGCTGCTCTTGAGACTACTATTCTAATGGCATTCAGTCAGAAGTTGATGCAAGTTCCTAAGCTTAACCAGGTTGAAGGATTCTGAACCAAGCTGTCAGGGAAAAATACTTACTCATCTAGAAGAGACAGCCCATCCAACGTTGGGTAATATTACAATGTTGGGCAACAAGTAGAAGGAAGGTTGTGCAATTAGTAAAGACACAAAGCTATAGTGGGTGTAAAACTTTCTGAACTTTAACTACAGGAAGTTTCTGCACATCTAAGTCAAGCAATCTCTCAACCTTCAAAATATTCCCCCTTCCACCTGTAGAGAAATACTACAATTGAAAATATTCATTTCCAGTTACAAATATAGATAAAGCGAAGCGTAACTTATTGTGCATTTTATCTATGGCTTTCTTCATGATCACAAAGTCTTTCCTCAACATCGTCCCTGAATTATAAATTGGTAGAAACACTTTTCTCATATCACTTTGTTTTCAAATGTTTTTATTTTAAAAAAAAACACCAACACAGCTTTATGCATTAAGCAATAGATTATTTTATTAAATTACTTCCAGCAATAAAGTAAGTAAGGATGAGTTACAGATAAAGATGAAAAGCATCCATCCTTATTAGTTGGTCCGGCTTACTTTAAACTTCACTTTCTAAAGCAAAGAAGTCAAAATTTAGCTTGAGTACTTAGTGTCCGTACAGGTGAACTGAGCAGAACAGGTCCTTGGAGTGAGTGTTGTGTTCTTACAGCATTCAGGTTGTGGCTCTTGGCAGACTATCAGTGTAGCATTCTGGACAGTCTCCTCTTGTCTCCTTCATAAGAAGCAATGACTGCTTCAAGATGCTTCCGCTTATGATACCTAAACAAAATGGCTGCTCACAACCATTTTTAGTTTTGATCTGTATAAATGTCTGTTTACTATCCCAAAATTGTGAACTTGTCCAAGGTAATCAACATTTCTGAGGGTCACCGGACCCAAAACATTTACTCTCACAAATGTTGCCAGATGTGCTGAGCTTTTCCAGCTAATATCTGTTTTTGTTTCTGATTTACAACATCTGTATTTGTTTTGGTTTTTAATCGACACTTTAATTGTTTCAGCCACTAATGCCAAATATCCTGTCAAGTTGTTGGTTAAATGGGCAGAGCCATTCATTCCTTCAGGGAAGGAGAAAGTGAGGACTACAGATCAGAGCTGAAAATGTGTTGCTGGAAAAGTGCAGCAGGTCAGGCAGCATCCAAGGAGCAGGAGAATCGACGTTTCGGGCATGAGCCCTTCTTCAGGAAGAAGAAGAAGCGCTTCACAGGAGGCTCCCAAGCACTGAGGATGTCACCTAGACAGGGGACGAAACATCTGCAACACAAATTCCCAGCTCGGCAAACAGAACCACAACAACGAGCACCCGAGCTACAAATCTTCTCCCAAACTTCCTACACATTTAGTGATGGGAACAATGATTTTAGCCTATTGAACAATAGCACTGACAGAAAGAATAAACAGTGGCAAAAGAGAACTGAACAAGGTCCAGAAGAAGGTAATAGAATGAAAGATGGGTTCACTCAAATAGGTTATATCTGCCCAGTCATCAAGGAGCAATACTTCTACCTAAACCTCAACAAGGAAAAGTGTGCTAAGCATCTGCACTTCATTAACAGCAGTCAAGTTCCAACTCGAGGCAGGGTGAGGATTGCTTTACCAGTGAAGGTTATTGTGATAGTGCAATATTACTTGTCTGGCTTCTTCCAAACTGAAGCATTGTCTTCCAGATTGCCATCTAACATTTTCTGAGGCCTAGTCTTCCAAGGTAAAGAACATCTTTTCATTTTCTCTTGCCTTACGAAAGTGGAATTTGTCTGCAGTTTTGAGAGAATCTCAGGATTTCCTAAGGCATAAAGTATACCATACACTGCTTACTAGTTACAAGGGATTCCACTCTCAAATGAATAGTTAGTGTAAGACTCTTTGCAGCAGATGATTTAGGTCAAAGCCTTGGTTTGCAATCCATTGTGTCATCTATAATCGGAATCACAATAAAGAAAAGGATGGTTATTGGGGAGAAAAGGCTTTTCATTTGATGACAGTACAAAAATCCAGTGCTCAATACATGTTAGTCTTTGCAGGGTGTTGCCACATAACATAATCACTGTCTAAATGCTTCCACTGTCTGGATAGTTTTGAGGAGCGCTTTGGCAGAACATTTGTCAATATTTGTGGTGATCTGCTACATGAAACACAGCAACTTTCTCACCAGACTATCCATGATCAACTTATCCAAATGCAATACATTAAATTCAGTCTCATTTCCCCATTACTGACAGCACTACACCTTACATTCCCTTTGTCACCAACCATCATTGTATCTTCGTGACCGTGATACAAAAATAAAGCCACCACAAAATAAACACTTCAAAACAAATTAATTAAACCATGTTCTACATCATACAAAGGTTAACAAATGATACTTGTACATTACCCCAATACTTACCTTCCATCCATCTTTCCCTACTTTACTGTTCCTACAACAGTACCTGGTGGAAGGCTTAAGAGGTTTAATAAATGAGACTACAGTTGACTTTCCAGGACAACTTGAGCAGCTCTGCCCCTAGAAGGTTCAGCTTCAGACTGCATCAGCTGTGCATTGGCAGGCTAGTTTACTTACATAGGATTAGCAGACTGGAATTGTGGAAGAGTATCCTGAGACAGGATGATACTTATGCTGCATGGAATCACTGCCAGTTGTCCAAGGAAGTGCATCAGTCTAGTAGTCTGCCAGAGGAGATATGGCTGCAATGCTGTATGACACCTGACAACTCCCTTTGAACAGTGACACACTCAGCAATGATGGTACCAGGCTGAGCTTACATGACAGCTTAGAAACATAGAAACTTCATGGTACAGGAGATGGTCATTAGTCATAATGCCTGCAATATAAAAGCTTAAGAAAAAGAGCCATCTAGCCTAAATCCATTCCCCAGTTCTTGGTCCGTAACCATAAAGGTAACAGCACTGCAGGTGCATATCCAAGTATCTTTTAAATGCTATGACAAATTCTGCCTCTAACCTTATTTCAAGTACTGTGTCCTAAACAGCCACCAATCTGAGTGAACAGAAAATTTCCTCAATTCCCACTGATCTTTCTACTGATGACTATAGATCTATGTCCTTGTTAGGCATGACCTCATTACAAAGGGAAACAGGTCCTTCATAATCCTGTAAAACTCAATTAAATTAGACCTCAGCTTCCTCTATTCCAAAAAGAACAATCTCGGCCTCATGGCTAAAATTTTCCATTCCTGGTAACACCAGGAGAGAGCGGCAGAGAGCGGCGCAAGCTGGGCGGAAGTGAGGTTGGAGCAGAGAGTTGGTCGGGAAGGTAAGTGATATATAAAGAACTTACCTCGAAGCCAACGGTCTTTTCTCAGCAGAGAGCGGCGCGAGTTGGGCGGAAGTGAGGTTGGAGCGCAGAGCTGGTCGGGAAGGTAAGTGATTGATATTTGAGTGGGTGTGTTCTAGACCCCAGACCCTACATAGTAGGGCCTCCCTCCCATCCTCCTCACCGCTACTACCCAGTTAACACTCTCCTTGAACATCATCAGAGACCCTTCCCGTCCCGGTAAAACTCTCTTCATCATCATCAGAGACACCTCTCACCCCAGTAACGCTCTCTTCTTCATCATCAGAGACCCCTCCCTCCCCGTAACACTCTTGCAACAACATGAGTGATCCCTCCTACCCCACTAACACACTCATTGAACATCATCAGAGACCCTTCCCACCCTGATAACACTCTCATCTAACATCATCAGAGACCCCTCACACCCCGGTAACACTCACTTCCAACACCATCAGAGGCCTCTCTTATCCCGGTAACACTGATTGAACATCATTGAAGACCCTTCCCACTCCGGTAACACTCTCTTCCAACACCATCAGAGAACCCTCCCACCCCCGAAACACTTTCTTCATCATCATCAGAGACCCCTCACACCCAGGTAACACTCTCTTCATCATCATCAGAGACCCCTCACACCCAGGTAACACTGTCTTCATCATCGTCAGAGACTCCTCACACCCCGGTAACACTCTCTTTCTGCATCATCCGAGACCCCTCACACCCTGGTAACACTCTCTTCATCCTCATCAGAGACCCCTCTCACTCCCCGGTAACATTCTCTTCATCGTCATCAGAGACACCTCCCACCCGGTAACACTGTCTTCATCATCACCAGAGACTCCTCACACCCCGGTAACACTCACTTCCAACACCATCAGAGGCCTCTCTTATCCCGGTAACACTGATTGAACATCATTGAAGACCCTTCCCACTCCGGTAACACTCTCTTCCAACACCATCAGAGACCCCTCCCACTCCGGTAACACTCACTTCATCATCATCAGAGACCTCTCCCACCCCGGTAACACTCTCTTCAACGTCATCAGAGACCCCTCACTCCCCAGTAACACTCTCTTCATCATCATCAGAGACCCCTCCCACACCAGTAACATTTTCTTCCAACACCATCAGAGACCCCTCCTACCCAGGTAACACTGTGTTCATCATCATCAGAGACACCTCCCACCCCGGTAACAATCTCTTCCAACACCATCAGAGACGCCTCAAACCCCGGTAACACTTCATCATCATCAGAGACTCCTCCTACCCCGGTTACACTCTTATCTAACACCATCAGAGACCCCTCCCACCCCGGTAACAATCACTTCCAAAACCATCAGAGACCCCTCACACCCCGGTAACACTCGCTTCCAACACCATCAGAGACACCTCACACTCCAGTAACATTCTCTTCATCATCATCAGAGACCGCTCCCACCCCGGTAACAGGAGTATCAGAAATAAGGTTGGTGAACTTAAGGCGTGGATAGGTACCTGGGATTACGATGTTGTGGCCATCACGGAAACGTGGATAGAAGGGGGACAGGAATGGTTGTTGGAGGTTCCTGGTTACAGATATTTCAGTAGGATTAGGGAGGATGGTAAAAAAGGAGGGGGAGTGGCGTTGCTAATTAGCAATGGTATAATGGCTGCAGAAAGGCAGTTCGAGGGGGATCTGCCTTTAGAGGTAGTATGGGCTGAAGTCAGAAATAGGAAAGGTGCAGTCACCTTGTTGGGTGTTTACTATAGGCCCCCCAATAGCAGCAGAGATGTAGAGAAACAGATTGGGAACCAGATTTTGGAAAGGTGCAGAAGTCACAGGGTAGTAGTCATGGATGATTTCAACTTCCCAAATATTGATTGGAAGCTCTTTAGATCAAGTAGATTGGATGAGGCGGCGTTTGTGCAGTGTGTCCAGGAAGCTTTTCTAACACAGTATGTAGATTGTCCGACCAGAGGGGAGGCCATTTTGTATTTGGTACTCGGTAATGAACCGGGACAAGTGATGGGCATGTTAGTGGGTGAAAATTTTGGTGATGGTGACCACAATTCTGCGACTTTAACCTTGGTTATGGAGAGAGATAGGTCCGTGCAACAGGGTAGGTTTTACAATTGGGGGAAGGGTAAATACGATGCTG
>NC_057749.1:26963158-26969994 GCF_004010195.1 Chiloscyllium plagiosum
CGCGGGGATCAGTTCTGGGTCCTCTGCTGTTTGTAATTTTTATTAATGACTTAGATGAGGGAGTCGAAGGGTGTGTCAGTAATTTTGCAGATGATACGAAGATAGGTGGAGTTGTGGACAGTGAGGAGGGCTGTTGTCGGCTGGAGAGGGACTTAGATATGATGCAGAGCTGGGCTGAGGAGTGGCAGATGGAGTTCAATCCTGCCAAGTGTGAGGTTGTCCATTTTGGAAAGACAAATAAGAATGTGGAATACAGGGTTAACAGTAGGGTTCTTAGTGAGGTTGGAGGAACAGAGGGATCTTGGGGTGTATGTTCATAGGTCTTTGAAAGTTGCCACTCAGGTGGATAGAGCTTGTAAGGCGGCCTATGGTGTATTAGCGTTCATTACCAGATGGATTGAATTCAAGAGTCGTGAAGTGATGTTGCAACTGTACAGGACCTTTGTTAGGCCACATTTGGAGTACTGTGTGCAGTTCTGGTCGCCTCACTTTAGGAAAGATGTGGAAGCTTTGGAGAGGGTGCAGAGAAGATTTACCAGCATGTTGCCTGAAATGGAGAATAGGTCGTACGAGAGTGCTAGGCCTTTTCTCATTGGAACGGCGAAGGATGAGGGGTGACTTGATAGAGGTTTATAAGATGATCAGAGGAATAGATAGAGTAGACAGTCAGAAACGTTTTCCCCGGGTACAACAGAGTGTTACAAGGGGACATAAGTTTAAGGTAAAGGGTGGAAGGTATAGGGGAGATGTCAGGGGTGGGTACTTTACCCAGAGAGTGGTGGGCGCATGGAATGCGCTGCCCGTGGGAGTGGTAGAGTCAGAATCTTTGGTGACCTTTAAGCGGCAATTGGATAGGTACATGGATGGGTGCTTAAGCTAGGACAAATGTTCGGCACAACATCGTGGGCCGAAGGGCCTGTTCTGTGCTGTATTGTTCTATGTTCTACCACCATAAATTTCCTCATTATCCTATCTAGTATGATCGTATCTTTATGATTTGGTAACCAGGTGTACACAATACTCTACCTGTGGCTTCTAGGCTAAGGTCGCACAAATGCAATCTGATCTTCCAAGGCAGGAATGTGTGTGTGTGTGTGTGTGTGTGTATATTCTGAGTTTCCATTGCCGTGTCCAAAGGCTAGGTGGTATCTCCTCCAATAAAAGCGGTGACATCAGCCGCAAGATGCTGTATCATTGCTGAATCTTGAAATGTACTAAGATAATCACTTTCATGCAGGAAAGGATGAGTTCCAAGTTCTGAACAAAGCCCTGAGTATTGTTGCTCCCAAAATCCTCTATGCTTATTGACACTGACCATAACCTATTAAAAAACATGTCAGAAAACTGAAGTATTTTGTTGTGCATCTGTCACAGCCTTCCCTCTGGCTGTCCTATTAAAGTCCTCATTTGAATCCAAGCAGCA
This sequence comes from Chiloscyllium plagiosum, assembly GCF_004010195.1. Lineage (NCBI taxonomy): Eukaryota > Metazoa > Chordata > Chondrichthyes > Orectolobiformes > Hemiscylliidae > Chiloscyllium > Chiloscyllium plagiosum. The sequence goes on from NC_057749.1 coordinate 26,964,582, forward strand.
ATATTCATGTGTGGCCTCACCTTCCCACAATAAGCACCTATGCTACCAATGCCCAGATTGCAGATCACTCATGTCAGGTGTTAGATCATTTGCAGATCCACTTTCGAAGTTAGCCTCTAAAGTGCAGAATTAGTACTAAACTGGAGGTTATGAAGGTGAGAACGAGTGGTGATGTTTCTTCTTAAACTGTCGTTGTACTCTCTATGTTTCTGCTCCTCCACCACTGATTGTCCAGGTTGAAATTCTTGGATATCTGAAAGAAGACAGACAAAAAGGGTAGAGTTGCAGAAGTACACAGGGACAGATTGCAGGATGAGGGTGCAGTAGGCATGAAAATTAAGAAAAGGAATCAGATGTGGTTGTCTTTAATTATTTCAGCCCAAACACTGGCATGATTACTGCCCTCATGTTGTGAACATTGACTCCCCATTAGAGTCAAGATATGCAGCTTGGCAGTTCCCTGCTATTTATGCCCCAATGCCTCCAGTTATGCATCATCTAGCCCTGATAAGACAGAGGGATGTACATCAGTGAATGTTGTAGTTTTTTTTGTGTTGTCATTTCCTTCTTGAATAGCAGTCAGCCTGAGATGAGACTTGCATCAGTGCTAAGCATGCAAAGACATGAAAGTGATATTAGTCATTACTGATCGTAGATGGAATGTGATGCATGGAGCAGTGAGGCTAGTGATACAGTTTGTTATACAGTATTTAAAAATTAATTCATGACCTTGGCCATTCATGCAGTATCACTGAACTTATTTTAACAGTGCATCCAGGTCCAGAAGGCCAGACCTCAGGTATATATCACAATGACTATCCAATTAAACTACCTTCACACAGTTTGTCTGGTAGGCTTTCTGCAGTCAGGGCACCTCTTTTGTCCTGTCCATGGCCTCTACCAAAGCATCAGATCTCCAATACGAGGAACAGTGACCACGCTAGTGTTGCATTAATGGGTGCATTCGCCATTCGCATTGAAGTGCAGAGACGAAGAGCTCCTGCTGCAGCTACATGCCCTTTCTGCCTTATCTACAAGGAGGAGGGCATCCCAGGAGAGCTCAGATTCTACAGCTGTGAGCATTTTCAAAACAGGGCACAAGTCTGATGTTGGTAACTACATGGAAATCTCGCAGCTGTCGACCGTTGGAAAAATCATCGACAAAGTCCTCCTCAACTATCTCCTCCTAGAATCGCAGTGTGGTTTGCAGCCACAAAGGAAAACAATGAGCATGATTTTCACCACGTGACAGCTGTAGATGTGCAGAGAAAATAACTTATCCCTGTATACGGCCTTCTTCGATCTTACAAGTGCTTTTGACACTGTCAATTGGGAAGCATGATGGAGATCACTCTTTTGTGCCATGAAGTCCATTACTATCCTTTGCCCATTCCACAAGGACATGGAAGGCATGGTATACACCAACCTATTTCCTTTTTGTCTACTGTCAAGTAGGGCTGCATCATTGTGTCAAAACTGTTCTCAATCTACCTTGCTGTAATACTTCACCCCACTGCCAACAAGCTCTCTGTTGGAGTGGAGCTAACCTACAGAATCTGTGGGAAATTATTACCTCCACTGTCTTCAAACCAAGACAAAAGTCACCCCAACCATACCATTGAGCTGCAGTACACAGATGATGATTGAGTGTATGCAAACTCAAACGACAAACTCGAGACCATCTTTACAGAAGTATACGAGAGCATGGGTCTTACCCTGAATATCTGCAAAACTTTCAATAACCTGCCTGGCAATCAGAACGTACCCCCAATTATCAAGGTCCAGGGGAAGGCCTTCGAGAACGTTGACCACTTTCAATACCTTTGGCAGCATCCTGTCGACCAAAGCAATTATTGAGGAAGAGATCTGGCACCACCTGAGGAAAAGGGTGCTCGAGGACAACATCTTCATCAGATCTGACGCCAAGCTCATGGTATACAGAGCTGTGGTGGTTTCTGCCATCCAATATGGCTCTGAAACATGGACTATGTACAGCAGACACCACAAGACACTGGAGCAGTACCAACACTGCCTGCACAAGATCCTGCAAATCCCCAGGGAAGATAGAAACACCAACAACAACGTCTACAAGCACAGCAATATCTCCAGCATTGAGGCGCTGACCACCCTGGATATGCTGTGATGGGCTAAATACGGCACCCGCATATTTACACGAGACTCCTTGAGCAGGAGCTCCACTCCCAGCTCTGAGATAGCAGGTGGACAAAGGAAAATGCTTCAGGGATAACCTCAAGGCCTCACTGATGAACTGTAGCTTTGCCTTTTACATCTGGGAATCACTGGTCCAAACCTGTCCAAAGTGAGGAGGAGCATCCAGAAAGGTATTGAGCCCACCTCAAGACTTGCCATCGGGGAGAAAGCAGAAGCTGAATGAAAAAAAACGTAAGGAACTCACTGGCACATCAATGCCTTAATCTCCCCTTCCCAGGACCACCTTCTGCCCCAGTGTGGCAGTCTGCAAAAGGTGCATCAGACTGTACAGCCATCTATGGACTCAGCATGAGTGGAACAGAGTCTCCTTGTCTGTGAGGGACCACTGATGATGATTCTCTACAACATTGCCACAATCAATCAGAATCCACTTGCAAATCAAATCAACATTCTCTTCTCATGCATGGTTTGCCCTTGAATTCGAACTCATGAAATATTCCGATGAGTAACAAGATGAAAAGCTTCAACAGAATATAATTTATTTTAAGAAATGCTCAAGTTCTATATCATCAAGTATTCATTCACAGAATACTCAAACTCTCCCCTCTGACTCACTGTTCAAGCCCATATTGAGGTCACTCACATTTTCCAATCCTAATCAGCTCTGTCCATGACAGTGAGAGTAATGTTATAGTTCAGTTGGGAGCTCTCACATCTGAATCTCATGGTTCTGGGTTAAAGTCACACCCTAAACAACAAAATTCAAGGATGATACACTAACTGCAATTCTCTGGGCCCAGAGGCAGTGGTGAGACAGTGGTGGACCAGAATCCACCATCCCAACACCAGCCAAATCAAGTTCTCGGCATGAAGTCCCAAACTTCACCTCCCTGCACAATAAAGCGATTGTACATTGGCAAGGGAATAGCTACTGACAGCCATTCCTGGCTAAACATCTGTCTATAATCACTCTCTTCCCACAACCTCCACAACGATATCCCTTCCAAACACCACTTGCCTTTTCCAATAGTTTTTCCATCCTAGGAATCAGGGAGGTGTTAACCAGCAATAGATACTGGCTCTTATGTAGTACTGCCAGGTTCCATAGCTGTTAGCCTCTAACTGGCTAGCAGCTCTAACTGTTCCTGGCCAGAAACTCATCAATCCATTAATGTAGGCTTGCTCGCTGAGCTGGAAGGTTCATTTCCAGACATTTCGTCATCCTACTAGGTAACATTTTCAGTGGGCCTCCAGGTGCAGCCCGACTGATAGTTCCTGCTTTCCATTTATATGTTTGGGTTTCTTTAGGTTGGTGATGTCATTTCTTGTGGTGACGTCATTTCCTGTGGTGATGTCATTTCCTGTTCTTTTTCTCAGGAGGTGGTAGATGAGGTCTAACTCAATGTGTTTGTTGCTAGCATCCCGGTTGAAATGCCATGATTATAGGAATGCTCGTGCATGTCTGTTTGGCTTGTCCTAGGATGGATGTGTTGTCCCAGTGAAAGTGGTGTCCTTCCTTATCTGTATGTAAGGATACTAGTGATAGAGGGTCATGTCGTTTTTTGGTTAGTTGATGCATCAGAACATTATTTCAATGAGGCAACACACACTGCAGCACACAGGGCCTACACAGAGCAGAGGAAAATCACCTATACCATGTATTCAAAAAGAATGGGTACCCAATGAACACAGGTGTCAATTTCTCAGCAACAAACCCAAACAAGCAGACAAAACACATCCAGAAACCCTAGCCACTCTCCCCTACATAAAAGACATCTCGGGAATGACTGCCAGACTACTCAGACCCCTTAGCATCATGGTAGCCCATAAACCCACTAACACAATAAAACAGCAGCTAATGAACTCGAAAGACCCTAGAACAAGCCAAACAGAGACACGCATGAGAATTCCTAGAAGCATGGCATTCCAACCAGAACTTTGTCAACAAACACATCAAGTTAGACCCCATCTACCACCCTCTGAGAAAAAGAACAGGAAATGACATCACATGGGCGGCACGGTGGCACAGTGGATGGCACTGCTGCCTCACAGCGCCAGAGACCCGGGCTCAATTCCCGCCTCAGGCGACTGACTGTGTGGAGTTTGCACATTCTCCCCGTGTATGCGTGGGTTTCCTCCAGGTGCTCCGGTTTCCTCCCACAGTCCTAAAATGTACAGGTTAGGTGAATTGGCCATGCTAAATTGCCCGTTGTGTTAGGTGAGGGTGTAAATGTAGGGGAATGGGTCTGCGAGGGTGCGCTTCGGCGGGTCGGTGTGGACTTGTTGGGCCGACTGTAAGTAATCTAATCTAATCTAATATAATCTAATCATCACCACAGGAAATGACATCACCAACCCAAAGAAACCCAAACATATAAATAAAAAGCAGGAATCATCAGCAGTGCTTCACCCGGAGGCCCGCTGAAGATATTACCTAGTAGGGTGACAAAACGTCTGGAAATGAACCTTCCAGCTCAGCGAACAAACCTACATCCAGAACCGCAACCTGAGCTACAAATCTTTCAAAACTCATCAATCCATTTCAAAATGGGAAGATCCTACCCTCCCAACTGAGGAAGCACTCTGCAAATGTAATTTTAAATATGCTCTACCTGCCTACTTCAGGTAGAGCATATTTAAAATTACATTTGCAGAGTGCTTCCTCATAAACTTACTTCATAAACAATTCCATGGCATTCCAACCATAGCTGTTGGTGGCCGTGGCTGACGAGGGAAGTTAAGAAACATATAAAGTTAAAAGAGAAAAAGTATAATATAGCAAAGATAAGTGGGAAAATGGAGGACTGGGAAGCTTTTAAAGAACAGAGGATTACTATGAAGGAAATACGCAGAGAAAAATGAGATACGAAGGTAAACTGGCCAAAAATATAAAGGAGGATAGTAAAAGCTTTTTTAGGTATGTGAAAGGCAAAAAAATGGTTAAGACTAAAATTGGGCCCTTGAAGACAGAAACAGGGGAATATATTACAGAGAACAAAGAAATGGCAGAAGAATTGAATTGGTACTTCAGATCTGTGTTCACTGGGGAAGACACGAGCAATCTTCCTGAGGTAACAGTGGCTGAAGGACCTGAATTTAAGGGAATTTATATTTGCCAGGAATTGGTGTTGGAGAGACTGTTAGGTCTGAAGGTTGATAAGTCCCCGGGCCTGATTGTCTACATCCCAGGGTACAGAAGGAGGTAGCTCAAGAAATTGTGGATGCGTTGGTGATTATTTTC
>NC_057749.1:26970009-26981160 GCF_004010195.1 Chiloscyllium plagiosum
AAGGATGAAATTATGATACATCTGGATAGTAGTAACAGGATAGGTCAGAGTCAGCATGGATTTATGAAGGGGAAATCATGCTTGACTAATCTTCTGGAATTTTTTGAGGATGTAACTCTGAAGATGGACGAGGGAGATCCAGTAGATGTAGTGTACCTGGACTTTCAGAAAGCTTTTGATAAAGTCCCACATAGGAGGTTGGTGAGCAAACCTGGGGCGCATGGTACTGGGGGGCAAAGTACTAACATGGATTGAAAGTTGGTTGGCTGATAGGAAACAAAGAGTAGTGATAAACGGCTCCATTTCGGAATGGCAGGCAGTGACCAGTGGGGTACCGCAGGGATCAGTGCTGGGACCACAGCATTTTATATATTAATGATATAGAATATGATATTAGTAATAACATTAGCAAATTTGCTGATGATACTAAGCTAGGTGGCAGGGTGAAATGTGAGGAGGATGTTAGGAGATTACAGGGTGACCTGGACAGGTTAGGTGAGTGGTCAGATGCATGGCAGATGCAGTTCTAATGTGGATAAATGTATGGTTATCCACTTTGGTGGCAAGAACAGGAAGGCAGATTACAACCTAAATGGAATCAATTTAGGTAAAGGGGCAGTACAAAGTGATCTGGGTGTTCTTGTACACCAGTCAATGAAGGTAAGCATGCAGGTACAGCAGGTAGTGAAGAAGGCTAATAGCATGCTGGCCTTCATAACAAGAGGGATTGAGTATAGAAGCAAAGAGGTTCTTCTGCAGCTATACAGGGCCCTGGTGAGACCACACCTGGAATACTGTGTGCAGTTCTGGTCTCCAAATTTGAGGAAAGACATTCTGGCTATTAAGGGAGTGCAGCGTAGGTTCACGAGGTCAATTCCTGGAATGGCGGGACTACCTTACGCTGAAAGACTGGAGCAACTGGGCTTGTATACCCTTGAGTTTAGAAGACTGAGAAGGGATCTGATTGAGACATATAAAAGGATTATTAAAGGATTGGACATCCTGGAGGCAGGAAACATGTTTCCACTGATGGGTGAGTGCTAAACCAGAGGACACAGCTTAAAAATACGGGGTAGACCATTTAGGACAGAGATGAGGAGAAACTTCTTCACCCAGAGAATGGTGGCTGTGTGGAATGCTCTGCCCCAGAGGGCAGTGGAGGCCCAGTCTCTGGATTCATTTAAGAAAGAGTTGGATAGAGCTCTCAAGGATAGTGGAATCAAGGGCTATGGAGATAAGGCAGGAACAGGATACTGATTCAGGATGATCAGCCATGAACGGTGGTGCAGGCTCGAAGGGCAGAATGGCCTACTCCTGCACCTATTGTCTATTGTCATTTTAAAAGAGCAACATCTATCCCGCTTCCAACATAACAAAATAAATATCTGGTCATAGAGATGAACAGCACAGAAACAGACCCTTCAGTCCAACTTGTCCATGCCGACCAGATATCCTAAACTAGTCCCATTTGGCCCATACCCCTCTAAACTCTTCCTTTTAAAATTGTAATTGTACTACCCTCCACCACTTCCTCTGGCATCTCATTCCATACATGCACCACCCTTTGCATGGAAGAGTTGGGCCTTATGACCCATTTAAATCTCATCTTAAACCTATGCCCTCTAGTTTTGGGCTCCCTTATTCAGGCTGAAAATACCTTGACTATTCATCCTATCCATGCCCCTTATAATTTTATGAACTTCTATAAAGGTCACCCGTCAGCCTAGGACGTTATTAGATTTCTGTTCATTATTAGATTTCTGCTTGTGGGAGATTAATGAATACATATTGCCCGTTTACATCACAACAGTGGCTATGCTTCATTAATTTTCTGTAAAGTACTTTGCTATGTCTCAGTCATAAATAGTACTTGTGTTTGGATATAAAGTGCAAAATAAGGCTGTACAGAAGGTATCTGGGTATCTGACATTAATCACAAAATGTTGGCATTCAGATACATTAAGTTATTAGGAAGGTAAGTTAAATGTTGGCTTTGCTGAAAGGGGCCAAGAAGTGTGGCGCTGGAAAAACAGAGCTGGTCAGGCAGCATCCAAGGAGGAGTGTGGACATTTCGGGCATAAGCCCTTCTTCAGGAAGGAGGGGTCACTGAGAAATAAATAGGAAGATGGGGTGGGGGTGAGAGACAGGTAGCTGGGAATGTGATAGGTAGATGCAGGTGGGGGATGATAGTGATAGGTCATCCACATCCAGCAGACATTTTTCTGTGTATCCAAACACCTCATCTACTGTGTCCATTGCTCTCATTGTGGGCTCCTGTACATTGGGGAGTCAGGATGCCAGCTCGTGGAACATTTCAGGGAACATCTCTGAGGCACATACCAAACAACCCCACCGCCCTGTAGCCGACCACTTCAACTCCCCCTCCCACTCCACCAAGGAAATGCAAGTCCTGGGCCTCCTCCACCGCCCAATCCAAGCCACCCAACGATTGCAGGAAGAAGGCCTCATCTTCCACCTTGGGACCCTCGTAACAAATGGCATCAACGTAGACTTCTCCAGTTTCATTATGTCCCCTCCCCCAACCTCATCCCAGATCCAAGCCACCAACTCGGCACCACTCTGTTGAACTGTCCTACCTGTCTATCTTCCTTCCCACCTATCTGCTCCACTTTTCCCTCCGATCTATCACCATCACCCCCCCCCCCGACCTGCATCTACGTATCGCCTTCCCAGCTACTTTTCCCCCCCAACCCCATCCTCCTATTTATCTCTCAAAGTCTTGTCATTATATATAACTATACATGATATTAATGACACTGGACAGAGAGTATGGCATCCCTTTATTTAAGGAGGAGTGGGAATACTTCAGTTGCCTTAATAGCTAGCATGCAGATTAGTGCAAAGTCGAATTTCCATTTGAGCCAACAGACTTGGGGCCTGCTTCATAGAACAATACAACACAGTACTGGCAATTCAGCCCTTGATGCTGTGCTGGCCTTTTATCCTACTCTAAGTTCAAACTAACCTACACACTCTTCATTGTACTACCAACCATGTGTCTATCCAAGAGTCACTTAAATGACTCTGCTACCACTGCCGGCAATGCATTCCACACACCACTCTCTGTGTAAAGAACCTACCTCTGACGTCTCCCCTAAACCTTCCTCCAATCACCTTAAAATTATGTCCCCTCGTGATAGCCTTTTCTGCCCTCGGAACAAAGTCTCTGGCTATCCACTCTATCTATGCCTCTCAACACCTTGTACACCTTTATCAAGTCACGTCTCATCCTTTTTCTCTCCAATGAGAAAAGCCAGAGTTCCCTCAACCTTTCTTCATAAGACATGCTCTCCAGCGTCCTGGTAAATCTCCTCTGCACCCTCTCTAAAGGTTCCACTTATTTCCTCTAATGAGGTGACTAGAACCGAACACAATATCCCAAGTGTGATCTAACCAGGGCTTTAGACAGCTGCAGCATAACCTCATGGCCCTTAAACTCAATTCCACTGCAAATGAAAGCCAACATACCATAAGCCTTCTATTCCTCCACCACGCCAAAAATCCTGCCTTTAACCCTGTATTCTGCATTCAAATTCAACCTTCCAAAGCGAATGACTTCACATTTTTCCAGGTTAAACTCCTTCTGCTACTTCTCAGCCCAGTTCTGCATCTTGTCAATGTCCCATTCCAATCTACAACAGCCATCCACACTATCATCAACTCCAACCTTCAAGTCATCGGCAAACTTAGAACTCACATTTCCACTTCCTCATTCAAGTCATCTATAAAAATCACAGCGGTCCCAGAACTGATCACTGCCGAACAGCACCAGTCAGGCTCCAGGCTGAAAAGTCTCCATCTTCTACCACCCTCAGTTTTCTATGGGCCAGCCAATTCTGTATCCAGACAGCCAGGTTTACCTGCATCCCATGCCTCCTCACTTTCTGAATGAGCCTACAATGGGGAACCTCAGCAAATTCCTTGCCAAAATCCACGTACATCACATCCACTACTCTATCTTCATCAACTTATTTTGTCATATCCTCAAATAATTCAATAAGGTTTGAGAGGTATGACCTGCCCCTCATAAAGGCATGCTGACTATCAAACTATGGTTTCCCAAGTAATCATAAATCCTGTCTCTCAGAATCCTCTCCAATACTTTGCCCACCACTGACTTAAGACTGACTGGTTTGTGATTCCCAAGATTATCCCCATTCCCTTTCTTTAACAAAGGAATAATATCTGCCACCCTCTAATCATCTGGTACTACTCCACTGGACAGTAAGGACACAAAGATCATCGCCAAACACACAGCAATCCCTTCCCTCGCTTCCTGCAGTAATCTAGGGTATACCCCTTCTGGCCCAAGCGATTTATCTACCCTTACATTTTTCAAAACTTTCAGCACATCCTCCTTCCTAACATCAACCTGTATCAGGCTGTTTCACGCTGTCCTCAGAAACGTCAAGGTTACCCTCAGTAGTGAATACTGAAGCAAAGTATTAAGGACCTCCAACTTCAGACGCCAGTTATCTCCACTGTCCCTGATCGGTGCTATCCTCACTCTGACCATCCTCTTGTTCCTCATATAAGTGTAGAATGCCTTAGGATTTTACTTAATCCTATCTGCTAAAGCTTTTTCATGCCTTCTTTTAGCTCTCCAAGCTCCATTCTTCAGTTCATTCCTGGCTACCTTGTAACCCTCTAAAGCCCTGTCTGATCATTGCCTCCTCAACCTTAAGTAAGCTTCCTTCTTCCCCTTGACCAGACGTTCCACATCCTTGTCACCCAAGGTTCTTTCAACCTACCATCCCTTCCTTGCTTCAGTGGGACAAACCTGTCCAGCACTATCAGCAAGTGCTTCCTAAACAACCTTCACATTTCTGTCGTGCATTTCCCTGAAAACAGGAACTTAGGTGCCCCAGTTCCTGCCTAACAGCACCGTAATTCCCCCTCCCCAATTAAATACTTCCCCATGCTGTCTGCTCCTATCCCTGTCCATGAGTATTGTAAAGGTCAGGAAGTTGTGATCACTATCACTGAAATGCTCTCCCACAAAGAAATCTGACTCCAGGGATCCTTCGTTGTCAAGCACCAAATCCAATATGGCCTCCCCTCTAGTCAGCCTATCTACATAGTGAGTCAGAAACCCTTCCTAGACACACCTGACAAAAACTGCTCCAACCAAATTATTTGAACTGAGTACGTTACAATCAATACGAGGGAGGTTAAAGTCACCCATGACAATAACCCTGTTACTTCTGCACCTTCCAAACTCTGCCTCCCAATCTGCTCCTCCATGTCTCTGTTGCTATTGGCGAAGGTGGGGGGGCGGGGGTGGTGCTGTGGAAAACTCCCAATAAAGTGACGGCTCCCTTCCTGTTTCTGACTGCTGACTGCTACCCATACTGACTCTGTGCACAAACCCTCCTCAATGATCACCCTTTCTGCAGCTGTGATACTATCCCTGATTAGCAATGCCAGTCCTACATCCCTTTTACCTCCCTCCCTACTCCTTTTGAAATATCCAACAACCATTCTTGCCCCTGTGATATCCAAGTTTCCATAATGGCCACAACATCATAGTTCCAAGTATTGATCCATGCTCTGAGTTCGTCACCCTTATTCTTGATATTTCTTGCATTAAAACAGACACATTTCAAACCATCACACTGACTGCACCTTTGCCCTATCAAGTGCCTATTCACCCTCACAGACTCTCTGCATGCTATATCTGACAGTTCAATCCCTACTCCATCATCTGACCCAAAGAGCTCTAGCAAACTTCCCGCCCAGGATATTAGTGCCCCTCCAGTTCACGTGCAACCCATCCTTCTTGTGCAGGTCTCACCTTCCCCAAAAAGTATCCCAATGATCCACTATCATCCTCTATCCAAGTAAAGAATCCTGGCATTTTGCCAATACACACTAAGGACCTTCTTTCATTTAGGGAACTGAAGATAATTTAAGGAAGAATATATTGGCACTGGGAACAGTTCATTTTTCCATTCATTTCATCAAATACCTTACGGTATCAGCATTCAAACATCCCTACATACCTGTTCTCCTCATTTGTGTTACCTTCCCTTCATTCTACCGATTTATTTCATGATAATGGTCAACGATACCAAACCTAACACTACAAATTTCTATGCCACACATATGAAACAAAGATACTCAATTCACAAATTGAGACTGAAAGTAGTTTCTTATGCTGATCCTCCACAGTTGTTGCTGTAATCTCCTCTACAGATGGTTAAACATTCCTTTAATTTCCTAAACCTCTTTATGACTGGACAGAGATCTTTTCAGAAGAAACATTCCAGGATCCTTCCACTCCCTCTTTCAATCATGGTCAGTTGACATTTGTCTCAGCAACTCACTGCATAAGCTATGCAAACATCTCACGGATCAAACATGGGCTGCCTCTCACCTGGGGAAGCAAAAAACATCTGTACAAACTATTCTGTGGTGACAAAGGGGCAAAATGCTGTTACTGCTGGTTAGTATCATTATTCTGTACTTTATTATCACTCATTGGATGCAGGCAATAGTGGTAATAACTGTGTTTTATTTGCTATATTTGATAATTGCCAAAAAAAGCACAGGCAAGCATATGAGGGATAAAGGAATAGGTCATGATATATTTAGATAAAGATGGAAAGAGGTTAAAGAGGCGTGATCCAGACAGGATAAGTAACTGCAAGTTAGGAATAAGCATACAGATAAGGAATGAGTAACCATCTATTAATCCAAGATAAAAATAGGTATATAGTGGAGTCCGTAGTGCAGTGGCAGGAGGCTGTACCATATATAATTTCCTTTGACAACACTTTTCAATACCAGTTATCCTAGAAGGACAAGCGCACCACCATTGGGGCAGCACAGTAGCTAAGTGGTTAGCACTACAGCCTCACAGTGCCAAGGAAATCAGTTCAATTCTACCCTCAGATGACTGTCTGTGTGGAGTGTGCACGTTCGCCCTATGTCTGTACAGGTTATGTGGACTGGCCATGCCAAATTCCCCACAGTGTCCAGGCAGGTTAGCCATGGGTTTTGCAGGTTTATAGGGTTAGGATAGTGGTGGGTCTGAGTGAGCTTAATGGATCGAACAGCCTGCTTCCACACTGTAGGCTTTCTATGATTCTATCTACAAGCTACATAACACCTGAGTCATAAAGATTTACAGCACGAAAACAGACCCTTTGGTCCAACTCGCCTATGCTGAACAAATATCCTAAATTAATCTAATCCTATTTGCGAGCACTCGGCCCATAACCCTCTAAACCCTTCCTCCCTTTTATATCTTTCCCCTTTCACCCTAAATCTATGCCCTCGAGTTCTGACTTCCCCCACTCCAAGGAAAAGACCTTGTCCATATACCCTATTCATGCCCCTCATGATTTCATAAACCTCCATATGGTCATCCCTCAGCCTCTGACGCTCCAGAGAAAACAGCCCCAGCCTATGCTGAAGGTGCCAGTGCTGGATTGGGGTGGACAAAGTTAAAAATTACACAACATCAGGTTATAGTCCAACAGTTTTATTTGGACGTACTAGCTTTCAGAGTGCTGCTCCTTCACCAGGTAACTAGTGGGGCAGGATCATAAGACACAGAATTTATAACAAAAGATCAAAGTGTCATGCAATTAAAACGATATATTGAACAAACCTAGGTTGGTATTAAGTCTTTCATCTTTTAAAATGTGTTGCAGGTTTTGGTTCATTATTGGAAAAATGTGAAGTTTTCAAAAATGAGATAACGAAGAGTCCAGAGACAGTATATTCCTGTTGACAGTATATTCCTGTTACAGTGAAAGGAAAGGTGTAGGGAATGCTGTATGACTAGAGAAATTGAAGTTTTGGTTAAGAAAAAGAAGGAAGCATATTAGCAAGTTTTGCGAAGATTTGTAGCTCAGATTGAGGGTCTGGAAGTAGGTTTTCATCGCTGAGCTGGAAGGTTGTTTTCAGACGTTTCGTCACCATATTAGGTAACATCATCAGCGAGCCTCCAGATGAAACACTGGTGGTATGGCCAACTTTATATTTATGTGTTTAGGTTTCCTTGGGTTGGTGATGTCATTTTCTGTGGATACATGATTTCCTGTTATTTTCTCAGGTGGGGGCGGTAAATGGAATCCAAGTCAATATGTTTGTTGATAGAGTTCCAGTTGGAATGCCATGCTTTTTGGAATTCTCATGCGTGTCTCTATGGCAGAGCATTCCTATGGCTCAGCAAGCAAACCTACATCCAAGGAAGCATATGACAGGCATAGACAGGAGAGACTGACTGAATCTTTAGAAGAGTATGAAGGCAGTAGTAGTATACTTAAGAGGAAAATCATGAGGGCAAAAAGGGGACATGAGATAGCCTTGGCAAATAGGATTAAGGATAACCCCAGGGGATTTTATACATACATTAAGGACAAAAGGGTAACTAGGAAGAGAATAGGAACCCTCAAAGATCAGCAAGGCTGCCTATGTGTGGAGCCGCAGGAGATGGGGCAAGATACCAAATGAGTATTTTGCATCAGTGTTTATTGTGGAGAAGGACATGGAGGATATAGATTGTGGGGAAATAGATGGTGACATCTTGAAGAATGTCCATATTACAGAGGAGGTGATGTCTTGAAATGCATAAAAGTGGATAGATTCCCAGGACCTGATAAGGTGCACGCTACAACTCTGTGGTAAGCTAGGGAATTGACTGTTGGGCCCCTTACTGAAATATTTGTATCATCAATAGGTGAGATGCGGGAAGACTGGAGGGTGGCTTACGTGGTGCCACTATTTAAGAAAGGTGGTAAGGAAAAGCCAGGGAACAATTGACCAGTGAGACTGACGTTGGAGGTGAGCAAGTTGTTGGAAAGAATCCTGAGGGACAGGATTTACATGTATTTGGAAAGGCAAGGACTGATTAGGGATAGTCGGGATGGCTTTGTGCATGGGAACTCATATCTCACCAACTTGATTGAGTTTTTTGAGTAAGTAACAAAGAGGATTGATGAGGACAGAGCGATAGATGTGATCTATATGGACTTCAGTAAGGTGTTCAACAAGGTTCCACATAGGAGACTGGTTATCAAGGTTAGATTTCATGGGATACAGGGAGAGCTAGCTATTTGGATACAGAACTGGCTCGAAGGTAGAAGACAGAGGGTGGTGGTGGAGAGTTGATTTTAAGATTGGTGGCCTGTGACCAACGGTATGCCACAAGGATCAGTGCTGGGTCCACGACATTTATCATTTAAATAAATGATTTGCATATGAACATAATAGATATAGTTAATAAGTTTGCAGATTGGAGGTGTAGTGGACAGCAAAGAAGGTTACCTTAGATTACAACAGAATCTTGATCAGACGGACCAATGGGCTGAGGAGTGGCAGATGGAGTTTAATTTAGATAAATGTGAGGTGCTGCAATTTGGAAAAGCATATTAGAGCAGGACTTGTACACTTAATGGTAAGGTCCTGGAGAGTGTTGCTGAACAAATAGACCTTGGAGTGCAGGGTCACAGTTCCTTGAAAGTAGAGTTGCAGGTAGATAGGATACTGAAGGCGGCATTTGGTATGCTTTGCCTTATTGCTTTGTTCCTTTATTCCCTTATTGGCGGCTGTACAGGACATCTGTCGTATCACTTTTGGAATATCGGAGGGGTGTTGTGAAACTTGAAACAGTTCAGAAAATATTTACAAGGATGTTGCCATGGATGTACGATTTGAGTAATAGGGAGAGGCTGAAAAGGCTGGAGCGTCAGATACTGAAGGGTGACCTTTTGAAGGTTTATAAAATCATGACAGGCATGGACAGGATAAATAGGCAACGTCTTTTCCCTGGGGTGGGGGAGTCCAGAACTAGAAGGCATAGGTTTACGATGAGAGGGGAAAGATATAAAAGGGACCTAAGGGGCAACTTTTTCACGCAGAGGTTGGTGCATGCATGGAATGAGCTGCCAGAGGAAGTGGTGGAGGCTAATTACAGCATTTAAAAGGCATCTGGATGTGTATATGAATAGGAAGCGTTTAGAGGGATATGGGCCAAGTGCTTGAGAAAGTGTATGAGGTATGGGCAGATAGGGAAAGAGTTAAGTTTAGGGTTGCTTGACAAAAGGCTCAGCTAGCATGCCTTGGATCAGATAAGAACTTGCAGTAAATAATGAGGTGCTGGAAGCAATGGTAGTGGTCTAACATGGTGAAAAAGCTTTCATTATGTAAAACCATTTAACAAGATGAAGAAACGTTCATTATGCAAAGTCAGTTAAATAAGGTGAAAAGCTTTCATTATGTAACACCAGTTAAGGCTAAGAGCATTTATTGTATAACACCAGATGGCTTCATCTCTACAACTGATACTCGCTGATTGTAACAGTCACCCAATCAATATCATTATTGGCTTATCCAGATGTTGCTCCCTGTGAGTGACTATATAATTCATTAAGAATCTGCTGCTCAAGAGAAGACAGAGAACTCATGTCTCTGTGCGTATGAGCAATCGTGCTCTCTCCCTCCAGGGTCTGGAATAAAGATGGAGGCAAAACTATACTGTGTCTCTGAGCGTTTTGCTTCAACTGAGGCAGGAACAGGACGCATAGCTGGCAAATGCGTCTAAGATTAGGTTGGGATATCTGGTCAGCATGAACAAGTTGGATCGAAGGGTCTGTTTCCATGCTATACATCTCTATGACTATATATGTAAATCCCAGAACTTCTTTTAAGTCACATTCTCCAGATAAGGTTTTATTTAAAAAGTGACATCTCAGCTCAAATAATGCATTAAAAGTTGGAGTCTGTCTGTATCCCAAACCTGAGTCAGACTGGTTCTTTTTCCAAAGTAGGAATTTATAAAATGTGATTTTTTTATATTTCAAAACTATACTTTATTCATAAAATACTTTAATGGTCTGTACAGTTGGACATGCCATACATATGTAAACATTCCATTTACATTTACAGGAAAACAGAGTAATCATTCCTATTTACAGGTCTGTACAATTACATTTTTAGCTGAGGCATCAGCAGAGCCCAAATGACTGCACGGGCCCCCTGTTCTTCTTCAGGCAGGCAGATGTTACACGGTGGTCTTTCCCCACCGCGCCTTGGCAGCAGCTGCCCCAAGCTTCAGCGCGTCCCTCAACACGTAGTCCTGGACCTTGGAATGTGCCAGTCTGCAACACTCAGTCGGGGTCA